>NW_006400235.1:493487-514965 GCF_000299155.1 Elephantulus edwardii | reverse complement strand
ATTCATCCTGGAAAGGGTCAAACCGGGCTACTCCTTGGAGGCAAGGATTCTAAGGCTCCATCTAACATACTTTGGACATGTTATGAGGAGAGACCGGTACTTGGAGAGGGACATAATGCTTGGGAGAATGGAAGGATAGCGCAGAAGGGGAAGGCCCCCTATGAGGTGGGTTGACTCAGTGATTGGGGTAATCGCTATGGGTGTTTCAGAGACAGTGTGATTGACACAGGACAGAGCTGAGTTTAGGGCTATGAGTCACAAACAACTCGACGGCACATAACAATAACAACAACACTTTTGCAGTCTGAAGTTGATCAAACATACAATCAAGATGCGTTAATAAATATACACTGGAAATCAAGAGTTGGATGCAAAGAAGGACCAAGCGAAAATGTGGCTGTGGGGACAGAAATGAGACTAGACACTAAATTATAGAATTTTGTGCAAGATGGTGTAGTGGCAATTAGCTGCTTGCAATTCTAAAGGCATATAGTTTGAGGCCACTAGCTGCTCCATAGGAAAAAGATAGACAATTTTCCATGTGATTATTGTCTCTGAAAACTAGCCTGAGGGTCAGTTATAGATCAGCTCCAACTCTAAAATACACAATAACAACAATTATTTATTAATTATATATATTGTTGTTGTATGTTCCATCGAGTCACCTGCAACTAAAAGTGACCCTATGTATAACAGCTCTGAAGCCTGCCCTATACCTCACCGGTCTTACTGACTCTGACACACCTACTCAGATTGCCCCAGTTATTGTATCAGTTGGTCTCATCAGGAGTCTTCCTCTGCTGAACTGTCCCAAAGTCTTCTGAGTATGATGTCCTTCTCCAAGAACTAGTCCCTACTGTCCATGTGCCTAAAGTATGTGAGGCAGAGCATCAACTGCCTAGCCTTCATGGAGAAACTTGGTTTCACCCTCTCCAAGACAGACTTTTCATTTTCTTGCTGGTCCATGGCACGTTCAAGACTTCTCTCCAGCACCACAACTCAAAGGCATTGATTCTTCTTCTATCATCCTTAGTCATTGTGTAGCTCTCTGATGCATAGCAAGTAATTACGAAAACCATAATCTGGATCAGGCACATCTTAGTCTCTAGATTTGCATTGTTGCTTCTCAGGACCCTGGAGAGTTCCCTGACAACAGATTTTACCAGTGCAACGTGTCTTTTGATTCCCTGGCTACTGGTGCCAAGAGTGTTGGTCGTGGAGCCAAGCAAACTGAAACTGTTAACAACCTCAATCTTTTTTCTCTCTGTCATGGTGCTGCTGTTGACCCAATGATGAGAGTCTGTCTTTTTAATGTTGACCTTCAGTCCATATTGAAGACAACAGTTCTTGACATTGTGCAGCACATGCTCCAGGTCCTCCTCAGTTTCAGCAAGCAAGGGTGTGTTATCTGCGTAAAATAGGTTATTGATGAGTCTTTATGCAAACCTGATGCCACACTCCTCCTCATAAAGCCGAGCCTCCTGAATTATATGTTCTGCGTATTGATAGAAAAAATATGAAGATGGGATGGAAGCTTAAGGAACACCTTCCTTGATTTTAAACCATGCAGAAATGGTGACAGTGTATGTAGGCTTCACCTAATGGACTACACAGGAAGCAGATTGACTATAGCTATGGAAAGAGCCATTAGAGAAGCTCAATATTAGCCATTAAAACCAGGCTTGCCAGGTAATTACTGTGGAAAAGACGATTAACTACTCATATGCAGGTTCAAATTCAGGGTCAAGAAAATGATAAAAAGTCCTCAAAAACTGAAGTATGACTTTGAGTATCTCAACTGATTTTATGCAGGTTTAACTATGAGTTGGTTCTGACTCAAAAGCAATGAACACTAACATATATATTTCTTTTTCTTTTTTGTTGTATAGATATATTTTCCATTTTTATATGATCATATTTACACTTGGGCCATTTGAGGTTGTCTTTTAATACAACACAATCTTTACTTATCTGAAAGAGAATTACTAAGATCCATACAAAGAGCGGTGACTTTTACCAAGATTATTCTAGCATTCTTTCACTTTTCATAAATGAAATACATGGCTAAGGTTGAGAACTTCTGCCCACTGGTAAATGAGGTTATAATCACAGACTTCTTATTAAAGTTTGGGAGAAAATAGTAATTACTAGTATTGGGGGCCAAATTTTATCCATGCCTACTCACTGTATTAAGTTAGATACAAATTATGGTGTGTGTCTAATTTGAATTAAGTTAGAAATAAAAGCTTTTGAAGCCATTCTTTAGAATAGGCTATTCTGTAAAAGAACACTCTGAAGTTAGCCAAACCAGGGAAAGAAAACTTAATTATAGAGATTCCACATGACCTTGAGATAAAAACATTGCTTCCCCAAAAGTAAGCATGGATTTGAGAATAGAGGCTGATCTTTATTATAATGAGAGGGGTTTGGTGCTGGTCAGTTGAATATCTTTTCATTTAACGTCACCATTTTCTTTAAGGTAATCTTTAAAAGATCTCATTAAAACTATGAATAGCAAGGATGTCAGTTTAAGGACTAAGATGTGCCTGATATAAGTAGTGTATTTTTTCAAATTCTTCGTTCATATCCATCTTAAAGATGAATAATGAATAAATAAAATCAAAGGAGTTTTCATACCTTTGAATTCTGGGGTTGGAGAGGAATACAAAATGTATCTTGTGCTGTCCAAAGAATAAAACAAATTAGTCTTGGAGGAAGACATTGTTTTCTTTAGAGGCTAGGATGGTGAAACTTCATCTCACACACTTTGGATATGTTGCCAGGAGGGGCCAGGTTGTGGAAATGGAATCATTCTGTAAAAGATAGGAAAAGTGTTATCAAAAAAGAGGAAAATGCTTACAGAAAGGGATTAACACAGTGACTGCAACACTGGGCTTGAATATCACAAACATGGTTCTTATCTCTTGTTCATAAGATTGCTATGAGTCAGGGCCAACTCAACAACACTTAGAAACAGCAAAATCATTTCTAATCTTGAAAACATTTATTTTACTACAATTTATCACTCTGTATTCTAAGGCACATAGGGTTTTCGAAGGCTTGTTATATTTTGAAACTGGATGACTAGTCCTTCTTCCTACTCTGTCTATGCTTAGTTTTCAAACAATATTTGTCAGACAAGCATTTTACCAAAAACAGCAGGTGAAATAAACTTTCTCTTTCATAGATAACCAATACATTCAGTGACCCCTCCCCCCATGCATGTGTGGCTTGTCCCGTCTCTTTCCTGGTGCATCAGCATCCCTTGCATTCCCACCTACCTCACCGAATACCTTCCTCTCCCCAGCAACCCCATGATATGATGGATTAGGTCACGAGTCACTTGTGTAATGACTTGTACCTCCCAATGCTGCTGATCTCTCACACTTACTTCTGTCTCATGTTTAGGAAGACTTAAGTCCAAATCCCATTTACCAGTTTTGGGGAAGAATTTTTGTCCGAGGCAGTATTTGGGAAAGGTTCTTGCCACTGAGGTTCTGCTCCAGGACTGTCCTTTTGTGGTTTAGGGTCTCTACTCTTCCTTTTGAACCACAGAACTGTCATAAAGTGATATTTCCAAAGTGAAAGCTATGTCTCCTTTAGGTCTGGCATGCTGAGCCCTCAGATTTGGAAATACAAAGGAGGAGGAACAGTTGTAAGCAGAAGTTAATGATTGAAACATGAAATGTGACTGCACTGCAATCCCAGAGGTACATAGTTTGAATTCACTAGATGCTCTGTTGGAAAAGGAGGGGCAATGTCCTCCTGTACCAGTCAGATCCAATTTGATGGCACAGACACAAATAATTAATAATAATACCAATAACCATGGAATGTGACAAGCATGAATGTAGGAAAACTGAGTATCGTTAAGAAAGAAATGGCATAAATATCGTTAAGAAAGAAATGGCATAAATACTAATATATTAGGTATTGGTGATATGAGATAGATTGACATGGAGCATTTTGAATCTGACAATATGATCTACCATGCCAGAGACGAAAAGATGAACAAAAAAAGGTGTATCTTTCATAGCTAAAAGTCTGTTTCTAGACCCGTCTTGAAAGACCTGTTAATACCATTATCATACAAATTTATGCACCAATAACCAGATTCAAAGAGGAGAAAATAGATGATTCCTACCAAATTTTGCAGTCAGAAATGGACCAAACATGAAACCAAGATGCATTAATAATAATAGTGACTGGAATGTAAAAGTTGGGAACTAGGAAGTAGGATCAGTATTTAGAAAACATGGACTAGGTTACATAAATGAGACAGGGGACAAAATGATAGACTTCACAATCAATGATATATTCATAGCAAATACCTTTTATAAGAAACATAAATGCAGGCTATACGTGTGAATTTGCACTAATGGCATGCACAGGAATCAGATCAATTACATCTGTGAAAGAAATTTGAGAAGAAACTCAATATCTGCAGCGAAAACTACAGCAGGTGCTGATTGTGGAACAGACCATCAACTACTCATATGCAAGTTCGAATTAAAGCTAAAGAAGGTCCAACCAAATCCACAGGAATAAAAATTTGATCTTGAGGTTATTCCATCTGAATTGAAAAACCAACTCAATATTAAGTTTGAGGTCTTGAAAACTAACGAATGAAGAACAGATGAGCTGTGGGAAAATATTAAGAATATCATAAATGCAAAGGTCATTATAAAGACAGAGGAAGAAAAAAAGAGCAAAATAGATGTCATAAGAGACTCTGAATATTGCACTAGAGTGCTGAGAAGCCAAAGCAAAGGAAAGAAATAAAGATGTTAAGGAGCTGAATATAAGATTTCAAAGAGCAACTAGGGAAGACATAGCAGAGTATAATGAAATGTGCAAGGAGCTGGAGTTGGAAAATCAAAAGGGCCAAACTTGCTCAGCATTTTTTAAGCTGAAAGAACTAAAGAACAAATTAAAGGTGTGAGTTGCAATACTTAAGGATGCTATGAGAAGAATATTGAATGATCCAGGAAGCATTAAAAGAAGATGGAAGGAGTATACAAAGTCACTGTACCAAAAAAAGAACTGGTTGACACAAGAGTTTTATGAAACAACATATGATGAAGAGACAGTAGTGTTGAAGAAGGAAATTTATGCTGCTCTAAAGGATTTAGCAAAAAATAAGGCCCCTGGAATTTATGAAATTCAATTAACATAATTCAGAAAAAAAAAAACCCGCTATGTTGGACATGCTCACCAGGTTTTGCCAAGAAATCTGAAGAACAACTACCTGGCCAACTGACTTAAAGAGATCTGTGTTTGCTCCCAATTAAAAAAACAACAACACAACAACAAAAGATGACACGACACAGTGTGGAAATTACTGAAAAATATCACTAATGTTATACAAAAGTTATATCCTGCTTAAGATAGAGAACTACCAGAAATACAAGCTGGGTTTAGAAGAGACCATGTCACTAGAGACATTATCGTCAATATCAGATAGATTTTGACAGAAAGCAAAGAGTACCTGAGGAATGTCTATCAATGTTTCATTGACTATGCAAAGGCAATTGACTGTGTGGATAACAACAAACTGTGGCTAACCTTGAGGTGAATAGGAATCTCAGAACACTCGATTGTGCTCATGAAAAACCTATACCTAGACCAGAAAACAGTCCTCACAGCAGAGCAAGGAAACACTTTTGTTGTTGTTAAATGCCGTTGAGTCATAGATGACTCATAATGACCCTATGAACGAAGGACCTGAACGCTTGTATAAATTGCACAATTTCTCTAAGTTCATAGAGTTTCCAGAGACAAGGTATTTTGGAAATGGATGGTACTCCTGCTTCCAAGCTTGTTTTAATCTGGGAGCTCCACCAAACACTGTACACCATGGGTAACCATTATCCCATTTGACACATCAGCGTCATTGTGTTTAGCATTACAGCAACCATGAGTTACCTCTGCACAGCAAATGGACAGACCAGTGCTATGCCACTTAGAAGAATGATTGACCAAAAACAATTAAACTGGGACTGAGGCCGTAGATTAAAATCACCCACCTTTGGCTTGGTCACAGAATTTTCTATCCACTAGGCCAACAGAACAAGAAACGCGGTGTGATTAAAAATAAGGACCATAGTGCATCAAGGAAGCATCCTGTCTCCATAGCTTTTCAACCTATATGCAGATCAGATCATTTGAGAGTCTGGGCTTTATGAGGAAGAATGTGGCATCAGGATTGGAGGGGATCCATCAACAACATACATTATTCAGATGATACAACCTTGCTTGCTGAAAATAAGGAGAACCTGAAGCACTTGCTGCAAAAGGTAAAGGACTTCAGCCTTCAATATGGATTGAAGCTCAGCATCAAGAAAACAAAGATTCTCATCACTGGGCCAATTGGTAGCACCATGATAGAGAAAGGATTGATATTGTTAACAATTTCAGCTTGCTTAGCTCCACAATCAACACTTTTGGCACCAGCAGTCAGGAAATCAAAGACAAGTTGCACTGGTAAAATCTGCTGTCAGAGATCTCTCCAGAGTTCTGAAAAGTAATCACGTCAGTTTAGAGACTAAGGTGTGCCCGATCCTGCTTATAGTTTTTGCAATTACTTGTTATGCATAAGAGAGTTGGGTTGGACAAAGACTAAGGATGACAGGAGAAGAATAGACACCTTTGAGTTGTGGTGCTGGAAAAGTTTTGAACATACCAAGGACCACCAAGAAACAAATAAGTCTGTCTTAGAGAGGGTGAAAAAAGTTTTTCCTTAGAGGCTCAGATTTTGAAGCTCCTTCTCACAAATTTTGGGCATGTGGCCAGGAGGGACCAGTCTTTGGAGAAGGACATCATGCTTGGACAGGTAGAGAGACAGCATAGGAGAGGAAGATCCTAGATGAGATTCATTGATACAGTAACTGGGGCAATAGGGGTATGTGTGTCAGAATCAGTGAGACTGGCTCAAGATATAGCAGGCTTCAGAACTATTGCACATCATCGGGGTGCTATGAGTCACATGTGACTTGATGGCACATAACAAAAGCAATAACTCTGTATACTTAGCAAGTAAGTAATCTGAGTAGTTAAACTACATGAAAAAGAATACTGCCTGAATCAGTATTGAAGGAAAACACACTAACAATTGATATGCAGATGACGCAATGTTACTTGCTGAAAGTGAATAGGACTTAAAGCACTTACTGAAGAACAGAGATTATCATCTTTAGTACAAATTACATATCAAAATGAAAGGAAAAAATATTTCTCAAACTTGGGCCAAACAGAGCATTGGTTGAAGTTGTCAAGAATTAAATTTCCTAATCAGAACTGGCTTTGACAAGCACTGTGGCATTTGGACAAGATCAAACTGGGAGGAGGGTAGAGAGAATAGTGCAATAATGAATGAGTGGAAGCCCAAAATCTCTGTAAATGTTTATGAAAATTAATAAAATATAATTATAGAAAAAAAGAAAAAAAAATAAAGTCACCACTAAAAAAAAAAAAAAGAATTAAATTTCCATGAATTCATGTAGGATAAAATTGAACTGCTTCATAAGTTGTCACAGTGTCAATCTATATAGACTCAGACTGTCCCATCTTTTCCATACAGAGTGGTTGATGAATTGATACCTCTGATCTTTTGGTTAGCATACCAGTGCTTAAAATCCTATGGCACTAGGGATATGAGGTGTGTGTACTATTTTTCTCAGTTCAAAATTTAAGAACCTAAGGCTTAAATAATTTTAGAAAAATTTTATAAGTTTTATAGTTCAAAAGAGGGTAAATCAAGGCAGTAATGTACACATTTGTAATCTATAGTTTATTTTCCAGTTTCAAAACAGAAAGTTTATTTTTTATTTTTCAATTGTTCCACATTTCCTTTCCTATAACGTAGTTTCACAGCTGAGAGAAGGACTAAGACCATCAGTTAAATGAGTGGTCAAATATATTTTTACAGGTATCAAAAGGACAAGAAGAGAGTAGTGAGTTCTGGTGTGGAAAGAGAAGGGCAGATGTTGAGTCAGGCCTCCACTCGGTCTTTTTTTCACCATGTATTCCTTCCTCTTACATCCTGAAAGAGCTGCAGTGCTCTTATTTGTGTCAAGGGAAATTTTTTATCAAGTCTCTAAGAGAATTTTATAAATACTTCTGTTGGCTTACTGTGCTCCTTCTTGACTGTTAACGAAAAGGTTGGTAGTTCAATTACCCCAGCCACTCCATAGGCTAAAGATCTAGAGAAATGCTTCTGTAAAGATTCTTTCTGATGTTGTTGGCAAGTCTTCCTCCAACCCTGATTCCACATTCTTCTTTATACAGTCCGCTTTCTTAAATTATTTGCTCAGATTAAAGACTGAATAGGTCTAAAGAAAGGATACATCCTGGACACACATCTTTCCATTCAACTCTCCCTTCTTTTGTTTGGATAACTGCCCTTTTCTCTCTATATAGGTTTTGCATGAGCACAAGTAAGTGTTCTGGGATTCCTTTTCTTTTCAATGCTACCTTTCATTTGTTATAATCCACACAGTCAAATGCCTTTGAATGGTTAACAAAGCACAAATAGCTTTCTAGTATTTTATGTTTTCAACCAAAATCCAATTGATATCATTCATGGTCTTTTCTAAATCCAACTTCAATTTCTAGAAGTTTTTGTCAATGTACTGCTTAAGCTATCTTTTAATAATCTTCAGTAACATTTTACTTCATGTGAAATTAATGATATTGTTTAATAATTTCTGCAATGTTTGATCATGTTTTAGTAGAATGAAAACAAGCAAATGTGGATCTTTAAACTAGACCAGAGTTGTGATCCAGATTTGTTGACCAGGGCTGGATTTAGTCATTGAGATATCTCAATTTGTAGTTCTTCAGTTCCTGTGGTCTTATTATTCAGTGCTTAGACTTCCTTTGTTTGCATTGGTTCTTGATCATATGCTATTTCCTGAAATGGTTTAAGAATGACTAATTCTTTTTGGTACAGTGATTCTGTGTATCCTTCCATATCTTGGTGCATTCTGCATCATTCAATATTTCTGTGTCAACTTGAGATTTGAGGTTGTTCTTCAGTTCTTTAAGCTTGAGAAATGCCAATTGTATATTGTTTTCTTTTGGTTTTCTAACTCCGACTCCTATTGAACATTTCAATATAATATTTTAACTTCTTAATTAAGCTGTCTTTTGAAATATTTTCAGCTTTCTTCAATATCATTTGCCTATAATTTGGCTCCTTTTGTTCCAGTGAAAGTTTCAGAGTTTCCTGTGACATCCATTTTGGACTTTCCTTTCTTCCCTGTATTTGTCATGACCTTTAACCTTCTTCATTAATAGTGACTTGATGTCACTCATGATTGTGTTTGGTTCTTGTGCACATAGTTTCATCTTCTTCACTTGCCTGTCACTTTGTTTGTTTGTTTGTGTGTCGTCTCTTTTAAAGTGTCCTTCAAAGTTGTGTGTCGTCTCTTTTAAAGTGTCCTTCAAAGATGTTCAGGTAGACTTTAGATTTAGTCACTGTTTGTTTATGGCTTTAGTAAGCAATGATCTAAAATTTTTAAGGAACTCAATGTACATGGCTTTTCCTATATAATCCTTGCTTGCTATACATTTTCTCTTTTTCCTCTCTGCATAGTCACCACATACTTCAGAGGGAATGGTTGATCCTTGCTTTTCCTTTTGCATTAGCGACACTTTCACTATCCATTGTCTAATTGGGGAACTGAAGTGCTTACTGCAGAAGGTCAAAGACTGCAGCCTTCAATATGGGTTGAAGCTCAACCTCAAAAAACAAAGATTCTCACCACTGGGACCATTGGCAGCATCATGATAGATGTTGAAGAGATTGAGATTGTTAACAGCTTCAGTTTGCTTGGAACCACAATCAACACTCTTGGTACCAGCAGCCAGCAATCAGAGATGAATTGCATTGGCAAAGTCTGTCAGGGACTTCTCCAGAAGTATTGAAAAGCAACATTGTCAGTCAGGAGAGTAAGGTGTGTCTGATCCAGGTCATTGTCTTTGCAATTTGCTATGCATCAGAGAACTGGATAATGACTAGGGATGATAGAAAGACAATTGATGCCTTTGAGCTGTGGTGCTGGAGAAGAGTATTGAATATCCCATGGACTGCCAGGAGAAGAAACATGTTCATCCTAGAGAGAGTGAAACTAGGCTACTCCTTGCAGGAAAGGATTCTGAATCTTTGTCTGACATACTTAGGGCATATTGCAAAGATGGGCCAGTCCTTTGAGAAGGACATCATGCTTAGAAGAGTGGAGGGACAGAGAAAGAGGAAGGCTATAGATGAGATGGATTGATTCAATGACTGGGAGAATGAGGGTAGGTGTGTTAGAGACAGTAAAGTTGGCACAAGATAGAGCAGGTTTCATGGTTATTGTACATAAGGTCACTATGAGTCTTAAATGACTTGACAGCACATAACAACAACAATCTTCACTTAATTTTTAGCTCTTACTTATTAACATTAAAACTCAAGGAATAACAGAGGCTGATATTAATAATTAAGGAGTTTGGTGATGTTCTGATTTGGGATTTTTGGGGTGGTTTTTCCCCTTGCTTTCATGTAGGGTAATAAGATTAACCTGGAGTTTAGAGTCTGACTATTGTGAGAGATTTTTATATATTTTTGAATGTGATCCAAATCTACTTTGTATCTCTTTTTGAGATCCTGCAGAGGAGAGGCTTCCACAGCTTCATGGGAGGGCTGATTTGCTACTGAGTTAGTTACTAAAAACTGTCTCTTCCTTTTATTTCACATAGTGTAAAGTGTGTACACAAGCTCCCCTCCTTTTTACTGCCCTTTGCCCAGAGAGAGTTGTCTGTTTGTTTTCTTTCTTGATATGCATACAACTATTCATATACATTGTATTTCATTCATGTGTTGGAGAAGAGTATTGAATATACCATGGAGTACTAAGAAAACAAACAAGTTCATCCTGGAGAGGGTTAAATCAGGCTGCTCCTTGGAGGCAAGGATTTTGAGGCTTCATCTGACATACTTTAGACATGTTGCAAGGAGAGACGAGTCCTTGGAGTCGGACATCATGCTTAGGAGGGTGGAAGGACAGCACAGGAGAGGAAGACCCTCTATGAGGTGGATTGATTCAGTCAGTGATTAGGGTAATGGGAATAGGTGTGTTGGAGACAATGAGATTGGCACAGGACAGAGCAGGGTTTAAGGTTGTTGTACATAGGGTCTCTATGAGTCACAGGCGACTTTAAAGCATATAAGAACAATAACAACATAGTGAGGTTTTCTTCTGTGTGTTTCACACTTTCCTTAACTGACATTATGTTTCATACAATCATTCCCATAAATTGTCTTTTGTAAAGTTACTCATCACTGGACTATGCCCACCATTACACCATCTTTTCAGGTCCCCTCTAGATTGTTCCCATTTATTTTACCTTCTGCCTCATCCCACCAATTTCTATGATTCTGTGAATGACTTCCTTCTTACCCCTCTGTTCCCACTTGCCTTGCATTCCCTTAAAGGTTTTATGAGTTATCCTTCTGCTGATCTTATGCAGTATTCATCCTTATGAAACTGAGTTTGTTTACTCAGTAAAACTCTCTCCAGTCTTTTTCAAGTTAAGGAGTATTTTTTAAATTGTTGCTTCTGAGTGTTATATAGTATTCCATCATGTGAATGTATCAAGATTTCTCAATCTTTTTGGTTTTGGTTGGACATTTGGGCTGTTTCCATATTCTCCTGATGGTGAATAATGTTGCTATCAACATTGTTACACAGATCTCCATTTGAGTTCCAGTTCTAATTTCTTTGGGGCATATTCTTAGCAGTGGAATGGCTGGGGCATATGGAGTTTCTTCTATGTTAAGTTTTTTGAGGAAATGCCAAGGTGCCTTCCAGATTGGTTGTGCCATTTTACCATCCCACCAACAATTGGATGAGAGAGTTCCCACTTCTCCACATCCTCTCCAGCTATTGTTTGCTGTCCTGTTAAACTTTGCAATTGATACTATGATGAGATGTTTTCTCATTGTGGTTTTGATTTGCAACTCTCTTATTGCCAGTGATTCTGAACATTTCTTCATATGTCTGTCTGTTGGCTATCTGAATGTCTTGCTCTGTTAAAAGTCTTTCCATTTCTTCTGCCCATTTTGTAATTGCAGTATCAGTCTTTTTTAGTGGAGGCCTGGTGGGATTCTGTAAACTTTTGTTATGAGAGCCTTGTGTGAGATGGTATCGCCAAATGTGTTTTTTTGGTTTGGTTTTGTGTTTTTTTTTTTCTCCCAGTGAGTAGAGTTACTTAGAAAGAGTTTTGAGGTTCTTTCTCTACTGTGATCAGTTTCAGAAATCTGAAATACTCTTATATAATTATGAATGGGTTGGTTGGTTTCAAAATAGTTCCAGTGGGCTATACAGCAATCATGATGGGTGTGCACAGCCTTGAAAACATCATAAGCAGGCTATCTAGTAAAGCCTAGTCAGAGTCTAAAACTTTCCAAAGTGTTTCATGGGGGCTAACCCTTCCTGCTGGAACATAATTGCTTAAAGATACAAAGAAGAGTGTATTTTGACATTTCCAAATTTTAGTTTTAAGAAAAAATTTCGGACTTTAGTTTACTCATGTCAGAGGATAAGTCATTTTATTTTCTAGTTAAAGGGAAAATATTTTTTTAAAGTAGTGACAGTGTGATTAACTGTCTCTTAAAACCCACTGGAAAATCAAGTATGGATTGGTCTGACACAATGGTACACACAACAATAATTTATACAGCAGGAAGGATAATTTATTTCATTAATTACTAATTTCATTAAATTTTGTTTGAAGACCATCACATATGATTTTATTTTTTTTTTAATTATATAATACATTTGTTTTAGTATCTATTATCTTTCGTGAATCTACAATCAATACACTTGGTACCAACAGTCAGGGTTTTAGGAGACATACTTTACTAGGAAAGTCTTTAGTCAGGGACATCTGCAAATTTGTGAGAAGCAATGACGTCAATTTGAAGATCAAGGTTCACCTGAGCTAGGCCATGGTCATTTCAGTAACTTAGAGAGCTGAATAATGACCAAAGGTAACAGAAGAAGAATTGATGTCTTTTTACTGTGTTATGGAAGAAGAGTACTGAATAGTAAAAAACACACAACAGATATGTCTGGGAGGACGTACAGTCAGAATGCTCCTTGGAGATCAAAATAAAGCTTTGTTTCAGAAACCTTAGGCATGTTGCTACGAGAGGCTGTTCCTTGGAAAGGGACATAATGCTTGGAAAGGTGGAGGCACAGTGAAGGAGGGGAAGACCTTCAACCATGTGGATTGGCACAGTGATTGCAGCAAAATGCTTGAATGTCAGAGATTGTACGAATGGCAGAGGATAGGACAAAATTCAGATCTGTTTTTCATAGGGTCACTATGAGTCATACTCAATTCAACAGCACCGAACTACAGCAACAACAACATGGTTACCTAAAGGTTCACTCTTTAAACACTTCTATGTCAGTTGTGACAAATGCATGCTTTGCTATATCTACTCATCCTTATTAACGTATCTTATTATTAAGGATATATTTTTCAGAGATAAAATTCTTGACTGAAAATTTGTTTTAGAATTGTGACATGTCACTTATGGCTTTTTAATATCTGTGCTTTGATTATTATCTCTTCATTTCTTCAAAATTCTCTTTGTCTTTAATTTTGATACTGAAGTTAATGTATGAATATCTTTCAATGAATAAATTATAGGTTTATTCAGTTTGTTAGATGTGTAGATTAATATTTACCATAAAGTTTTGGAAAATTAAAAAAATATTATTTCACTATTATTACTTTTTTTACCACTTTCTTCTTTTTCTAGAATTTCTGTTGTGAATACACTTGACTACTTAAGGGTGACTCACTAACCTCTGAGTCTCTCTTCATTCTTTCAAAATTATATTCCTTATATTTGAATTATCTGACATAGTAAATAGAGCAATAGGCTCAAGTATCAAGTGTGTTAGAGAACGGATAGTATAGGTTAGATCTATTATTCATAGGGTTATTATGAGTTGTACTCATTGACACTTAACACCAGCAATAATTATATATTAACTTGTAGCCATTAAAAAAATGGTCAAGTTTTAACCCCTGTCAATTTAAAAATGACTGAGTTAGTGAGAGAAGATCTTCACCCTGAAACCCACAGCGTCCCTTTTCAGCAGGAAGTAGCTAAGAGAATACGTCATCCCCTTTTCCTTATGACTCAGGGTGAAGTCTCTCTCAGGGAGGAGTGATAGGGAATGGCAAAGGACACACTGACAAAGAAGATTAATCAGAACTGGCTTTGACAAGCACTGTGGCATTTGGACAAGAACAAACTGGGAGGAGGGTAGAGAGAATAGTGCAACAATGAATGAATGGAAACCCAAAATCTCTGTAAATGTTTATGAAAATTAATAAAATATAGAAAAAAAATGACTGAGTTAGCAGAGACAGTGTCTTCCTTTGAAAATATTTTCAGTTAAGACATAGTGGAGGAAGGTAAGTTCTAATTCTTATCCTTTCAGAATGATATTTTCTATAACAGAGAGACAGGCATGGAAACAAAGTCAGATACCCAGACAGAAACAATGTCTGAGGATCCATTTCTATGACAAGATATGCCAACATACTACTGAAAATATGAGAAACTATAAAAACCAACAAAAATATTTCTAAAGGGACAAGAAATGGTCAGAAAAAGAGAGGATAGTTCTATGCATGTATTGAAATAAGACTTCAACTCTTTGTAACTGTGGAAGAAAATTTCTATTTAAAAGAAAAATAATTTTCTCCAATAGGTAAGTCTATTTCTTGGAAAGGGTATCATATTTGGAAAAATGGAGGTTCAGCAAAGGACAGGAAGATCCTCAGTGTAGTGTGTCAGAGGTAATGAGTACGGCACAGGAGAGAGCAGGGTTCAACCTTGAAAACACCTAACAACAGAATGATATTCCCTATTGCAACTTTAGTCAAATAACTTAGTACCAGAAAGTGGATGACTTTTTAATTTAATAGTAGATAGAAGTTGAAAAGTTTTTAAGCTATTCAAAGTTGTATTTACCTTAGGCATATTCCTGATAAAATTGCATGGGTACAGTAAGGGCAATTCTGATAATGTCTCAGGAAGAAATGAGGAATGCTGTAGATATAACTTCTATCATGACCATAAAGTTGTTAACAATAAGTTTTATAGGTGTTTCTGGTGAAAACATAAAGATAAAATAATACCTACAACCAAGAGAAGATAAAATAGATGAATGGGACCTTCTAAGAATCAAATCCCTATGCACACCCAAGAACTTCTCCAACAGGGTAAAAATGGAAGACACAGACTAGGAAAAAGTATTTGGTAATGACTTATATCCAGAATTTATAAAACACTTGGGCACCACAACAAGATAAAGGTAAATAATCAATAGAAAAATAGGCACAGGATATGAACAGACATTTCACCAAAGAAGACATTCAGATGGCCAACAAGCACATAAATAAATGTTCAAAATCCCTAGCTCTGAGATGCAAATCAAAACAACTATGAGATATCATCTCACCCCAGTCAGAATAGCAAAATGTAACAGAACAGCAAACATCAAATTCTAGTGAGGTTGTGGAGAAACTGGAACTCTTATTTACTGTTGGTGGGAGTATAAAATGGTGCAACCACTGCAAAGGCAGTATGGTGCTCTCCCAAAAAGTTGCAAATAGAGATACCATTTGATCCAGTAATTCCACTACTGGGAATATACCCCAAAGAGACCATAACTGATATCCAAGAAGATATATGCATACTGATGTTTATCACAGTTTCGTTCAAAAGAATAAAATCATAAACATGCTATTGTATGGTTTCTTTCATTGCCACTCAGTCAGAACCAACTAATAACTGACTCTCCAGTAGCTTTTTGAGGCTGTAAACCACATTGAAAGAGCATGATCAGCTTGCTTTGTCCCTAAGAGCCACTGATGGAATTGAATCAGAAGAGAATTATAGAAGTTGGATTGGCAGCACAAGTCTTAGAGTAAGAGTGGAAAGAATAAATTTCTGTAAGAAAAATCAGAGCTCCTTATTACACACTATAAGACTGAAAAATGAAAAGTTAAAAGGGTTTGACTGAAGGATGTTATATTGTATTATAAAAGATAGAGCTTCTTAGTGATGAACTTGGATATTTGCTTTAGAAGTTTTCTGATAAAATGTTGAAGTGGTGGTGTGTAGGAAAGAGACAGATTGAGAAATTGGTTGGGGGGCATAAAACAAAACTTAGAGATTTAAAAATTTATTGCAAAGTTCTATTGCAAAAAATGGAGCCATAGTGGCCTGGTGGCACAGAGCTACACCACCAACCTGAAGGTACATGGTTCAAATCCATTGTTCTGTCAGTGAAAGATGGACCTTCTCCTTACATCCAATTTACTTCTTCTGAAAACCTGTTTGACAGCATGTTATGAGTCAGTCTGATTCAACTGTACATAATAACAATTAGCATTGTATAATTTAAGAAACCATGTTCATGTGACTAGAAAAGCAATGTCTAAAAACTGGGCAAGTGAGTTATAGGTAATGTCAACTACGACAGTGAAGTTGTTGCTGATTGCCTTTGAGCTGAGCATGACTCATAACGACTCTATGAACAAAAGGCCTGAAGCCCCTCTACAACTATTGACATTTACCAAAGTTCATAGAGTTTCCAGAGGCATATTGTTTAAGAAGTGGATGTCACTCCTGCTTCTAAACCTTTCGTAGTATGTTATTGTTATGTGCTGTTGAGTTGCCGATCATATAATGACCTTATGTACAGCAGCTCTGAACCCTTCCCTGTCCTGAGCCAGGCTCACTAATTCCAACACACTAATTCCCATTGCCCTAAAAACTGTATCAATCCATCTCATCCGGGGTCTTCCTCTCCTGCACTGTACGTCCAACCTTCTGAGCATGATGGCCTTTTCCAAGGACTGGTCTCTCCTGGCCATGTGCGCAAAAAAAATGAGACTGAGTTTCAAAATCCTAGCCTCTAATGAGAGACTTGGTTTCACTCTCTCTAAGACACACCTATTTTTTTTTCTTGGCAGTCCATGGTATGTTCACGACTCTTCTTCAGCACCAGAACTCAAAAACATCTATTCTTCTGTCATCCTTAGTCATTGTTCTACTTTCTGAAGCATATCAAGTCACTGAGAAACCATGACCTTGATAACGTGCACCTTTGTCTCCAGACTGACATCATTGCTCTTCAGTACTCTGGAGAGGTCCATGACAGAGGATTTTCCCAATGCAATTCATCTTTTGATTTCCTGACTCCTGGTATTAAAATGTTGATTGTGGATGCAGGCAAACTGTAATTGCTGACAACCTCAATCTGTTCTCCATCTATTATGGTGCTGCCAATTGGCCCAGTGGTGAGAATATTTGTCTTCTTGATGTTGAGCTTCAATCCAGGTTGAAGACCTTTTGCAGCAAGTGCTTCAGGTCGTCGTCAGTTTCAGCAAGCAAGATTGTATCATTTGCATATCACAGGTTGTTAATGAGTCTCCCTCCAATCTTGCAGGCGACTCATAGGGACCCTATGAAGGAGAGTCCTCGATGCTTGGGTGCCTTTCATCCTCTCTCCAGGTTCATGGGGTTTCTGGAGGCAAGCTATTATGGAAATGGATGCCACTCCTCCTTCCAAGCTACAAAGTTAGCTACAATTTATTGTGATCTACACAGCCGAATGCATTTGCATAGCCAATGAAACACAGATAGACATTCTTCTGGTACTCTCTGCTTTCTGTCAAAATCTATCTGACATTGGCAATAATGCCCCTTGTGCCACAACCTCTTTTAAAACCAGTTTGTATTTCTGGTAGGTCTCTGTCAATGTACTATTCAAGATTTTTCTGGATAATCTTCACCCGAATTTTACTATTGTATGATATTGTTCAATAATTTCCATGCTGTCACATCACCTTTTTTTTTGAATGGGAATAAATATAGCTCTCTTCCAATCAGTTCGCCAAGTAGTTGTCCTCCACATTTCTTGGCACACGTTGGTGAGCAGATAGAGGGCAGCATCCGTTTGCTGCAATACATCAATTGGTATTCCATCAATTCCAGGGGCTGTAGTTTTTGCCAAGTCCTTCAGAGCAGCCTGCACTTCATCCTTCATCACAATTACCTCTTGATCATATTCTGTTTCTTAAAATTCTTCTTTGTCAGCCAATTCTTTTTGGTGCAATGACTCTGTATACTCCTTCCATCTTCTTTTAATGCTTCCTGAATAATTTAATATTATGCCCATAGCATCCTCAAACATTGCAACTCGTGGCTTGAATTTATTTTTTAGCTCTCTCAGTGTAAGAAATGCTGAGCCAGTTTGGTCCTTTTGATTTTTCAGACTCCAGCTCCTTGCACATTTTATTATAATATTTTGTCTTGTCTTCCCTAGCTGTCCTTTGAAATCTATTCAGCTCCTTAACGTATTGGTTTCTTCGCTTTGCTTTGGCTTTTCAGCACTCTAGTGCATTTTTTTTTCTTCTTCTTTCTTTGTAATGACTTTTTGTATTATTCATGAATTATATTCTTGATAACTTCCCACAGATTATATGGTCTTTGTTTATTAATGTTCAAAGCCTCAAACCTATTCCTGAGTAGGTCAAATTTTGATTTCTGTGGATATGATTTAAACTTGGAGGCAAGGATTCTGAGGCTCTGTCTAACATACTTTTGACATGTTGTGAGGAGAGACCAGTCCTTGGAGAAGGACATCATGCTTGGGAGGGTGGAGGGACAGCGCAGGAGAGGAAGGCCCTATATCAGGTGGATTGATTCAGTGACTGGGGTAATCGGGATGAGAGTGTCAGAGACAGTGCGATTGGCACAGGCCAGAGCAGAGTTTAGGGCTATTGTATATAGGGTCGCTATGAGTCGCAAGCGACTCGACAGCACATAACGACAACAACAGTCTTAATTTGAACTTGTGTATGAGCAGTTGATGGTCTGTTCCACAATCAGCACCTGGTCTAGTTTTCTCTGCTGATATTGAACTTCTCCAATGGTTCATTCCACAGATATAAACAATATGATTCCTGTGCATCCCATCAGATGAAATCCTTGTGTATAACCTGTATTTATGTTTCTTCTAAAAAAAAGGTATATGCTTTGAATAAGTCATTGGTTGTATAGAATTTTATCATTCTATCCCCAGCCTCACTTTTGTCACCAAATCCATATTTTCCAATTACTGATCCTAGTTCCTGGTTCCCAACTTTTGCGTTTCATTTACACATTATTATTAATGCATCTTGATTACATATTCGATCAATTTCTGACTGCAACTATTGATAGAAATCATTGATTTTCTCCTCTATGGCCCTGGTTTTAAGAACATAAATTTGAATGATAGTTGTATTAACAGGTCCTCCCTGTATGCATATGAATATTGTCCTGTCACTCACAATATTTTATTTAAAGATGAATGTAGAAATGGCCTTTTTAACTATGAAAGTGACCTCATTTTTTTCTTGACCTTTTCATCTCCAGAATAATAGGTCATATGATCATGGGATTCAAAATGTCCCATGCCAATCCATCTCACTTTGCTAATACACAATATGTCAATATTTATACATTCCATTTCTTTTTTACAATGTCCAGTTTTCCTACATACATTCTTCTCACATTACACGTACCAATTGTTAATTTCTTCTTACACGTGTTTCTCTTTCTTTGTGTTTCCAAATTTGAGCGCTCAACTTCAGTTGCCATAGGCGTTAGTCTATGCTAAGTGTGCTCTGCTGTACACAGAGTCTTCAAAGGCCAGTTATATTTCAGAAGTGGATAGCCAATCCTTCTTCCTAGCCTGTCATAAATTTTTACCTACCAGATGAAAGTCACTTCCCTTACAGAAATAACCAATATATTCACTGCCCACACCACCCCCAAGTACATGTGACTTTCCTCTACCCTTTACCTGCCACATCCCCTTTCCTTGCACACCCGGCTACCTGGTCAAACCCTCCATTCCACAGCCACCTCTCAATATAATCACCACTCACTTCTGTGATGCCTTGAACTATACACTGCTACGGGTCTTTCATGCTGTTGTCCATCTCTTGTTTAGGAGGATGTGAGTTCAAATCACATGAACCAACTTCCCAATTTCAGAGAAAAACTTTTGTTTGAGGCCATACTGAGGGAAGGTCCTGGCCACAGACCTTCTGCTAAGTTCTATGATTCACTGTCTCTGTCACAATTCCAAGTTCGGGACAGGTCTCTTCTAGATCTGATACTGTGATGGTGTTTAGTCGATGCCCTTCTGGGAGAAAGGTGTTACTAGATCAAGAAGATTAGAAAGAGCTCTCAGATCCCATTTTGTGTGACTCTGTGGGTTCCTGATGTTGAGAGTTTCAATTAATAGAATATTTTCTGTATTTTGCCTTGTGCTTGCATTCGTACTCATCTGTATTTCTCTTGGTTTTTTGTGTTTCAAACTTTATAAATAACATAATGTGAATATTCTGTTCTTTCTGTTTGTTGTTATATTTATGGGTTGTTTTGTTGTTGTTGTTTTTTAATTGGTTGGTTGACTTCATGGGGTATTTTTTCCTAAACTCATTCTCTAAACTCTCTAAACTCTTCTTGACACTGAATCTCGGCTCAGCTATCTTAACAAGATAATGATTAAAAATACATCTGCCTTGACTATTTAGTACTACAATAAAAGAAATACTTCCAATGTGAGCCTTAAGAAAGAGAAATTTATTCTCTCTCAATTTATTAAGCCATAAATTGAAAGTAAAGATGCTAGCTCTAGATGATGTTCTATTTTTCCATGTTTTCTAGCATTTTCTTATTATAGGAACCTTTGTCAAAAAGACAATTGCACTTTCAGGTCTTATTATTTTGTAATACTGATGTCTTCCTGTTTCCTCACTTCTGCCTCCTTTCATCACAAATAAGATAAAAGACTGTGCCCTCATGCTAAGAAGACAACACTATATAGTAAACATAAAGGATGCTTCGCCCTCCCCTGGAAAACTATTCCATTGTAACCTCAGTGTACTAAATATGGAGAAGAGGCCCTATGCCACAAGAAGTCAATCCTGGAGCAGAAGTTCATAACTCTTAGACTCAAGAGATACTGCCCACAGCAGAAGAAACCGGCAGGAACTTGAAGCATTCAGCATCACAGAGGCGCAGAAATATTGAGATATAAGGATTGAAATAGAGATATAAGAAAGAATAAGATATTACGGTTTGGATAAGTGAGTTAGTGTACAGTTAGTTAGTATGTAGAGCAGATTACCCAAGAGGCTGGGCTCTTTGAGGAGACGTGTGGCGTTAGGATTGGTGGAAGATCTATCAACAATCTGTGTTATGCAGATGACACAACCCTGCTCCCTGAAACTGAGGATGACCTCATTCACTTACTGCAGAGGGTCAAGGACTGCAGCCTTCAGTATGGACTGAGGCTCAATGTCAAGAAGACAAAGATTCTCACCACTGGACCAATTGGTA
>NW_006400235.1:487523-493002 GCF_000299155.1 Elephantulus edwardii | reverse complement strand
CTCTATGAGGTGGACTGATTCAGTGACTGGGGTAATCGGGATGGGTGTGTCAGAGGCAATAGTCTGTACAACATGAATATTTAGAGTTGTAACTTGCATAGTCTGCTTATATCTTATGACTAATGTAAGAATAATACAAGTGACTCAGTGAGAAAGAGAAGAGAAAGGACTAAAGCTCTAAAGAACACTTCACTGCCCAAATAGACACTTTTACAATGGTGTTTAGAAGGCACCATAAAACAGTTGCAGCCTCATCTGAAATGAACAGTTAATGTACATTTCCAGTGTCTTTGAGCTGATTCTGACTCCTACTGACCCTGTAAGACATGGCAGAACTGCCCCATAGGGTTTCCAGGGCTGTAAATTGTGAAGAAAGCAGAATGATGGCATAGGTGGCAAGGGTCCAGAAGTCATTCAATTCTCAGTGGACCTTGAAGACAATGACAGGATGGCTATAAATACCCAGCTCTATAATCATTTACTTTTCTTGATGAAGGCAGAGCTTCAGTCACTTCTGGAGCTCTGGTGTGCTGCTAATTCAGCGACTATGCCTCTCCAGCTGTTCAAATCCTCCAAGAGCTCCAGGGAAGAAGAAAGGCAACGTCTCTCGTGAGCAACTGACAGTCTTGGAAACTCACCAGAGGGCGTAAGTTTAGTTGATTCTGATTTTCCAGTGGCGGCTAAGTGAATTAAAATGACACTATTTGGTAGTAAAACAGGAAAGTGTAAGTGTACATTGCTAAAACTTTCCTATGCCATCCGCCTGGCCCATTATTGCAGACACTGTGCCAACTCATCTCATTTAAGGTATTTCTCTCTTTGTCTCATCCTCTACTATTAAAAGCAAGATTCCTTTTTGCAGCCTAGTGATTCCTGACAACATGCCCAAAGTACATGCGATGAAGTTTCACCACTGCCTACCATAGAACATGCTCTGGTTGCTCCTCTTAGAATGAGATCTCTTTGTTCTTTTGGCAGTCCATGAGACATTTAATACTCTTCTTCAACACTGCAATTCAAAAACATCAATTCTTCTGTCTTATTCACCCCCCAAATTTCACATGAATACAAAGCAACGGAAAATACCATGGCTTGGGTCAGGCTCATTTAAGTCTTTAAATGGCACCCTTGCTCTTGACTACTATCAAGAAGTCCCTGAGAGCACAGTTACCCAATGTGATGCAACCTTTGATTTCCTGACTGCTGCTACTGTGGGCGCTGTTTGTAGAAGAAATAAAAAGAAATCCTTGAAAATTTTTCTCCATCTTGACCCCACACTTCTCCTCATAGAGCCCAGCCTCTCAGATAATCTGTTCTGCATACAGTTTGAAAAAGTATGGAGATAGGACACATCCCTGACATACACCTTTCCCGAATTTGAACCATGTAGTGTTTCCCTGCTCTGTTCTGATGACTGCCTCTTGGTCCAAGCATAGGTTTCATATTAGCACTATCAAGTGTTCTGGGATTCACATTCTTCTCAGAGTCAGAAACAGTTTGTTATGATCCACACAGTCAAATGCCTTTACATAGTCAATGAAACATAGATAGACATTCTTCTGGTATTCCCTGCTTTCAGCTAAGATCCATCTAACATCAGCTACAATATCCCTAGTACCACAACCCCTTCATAACTCAGCCTGGACTTCTGGCAGTTCTCTGCTGATGTGCTGTTCCAGTCGTTTTGGATAATCTTCAGTAGAATCTTGCTTGCATGTAAATTAATGATATTGTTCTATAGCTTCCACACTCTGTTGGGTCACCCTTCTTTGAGATGGGAACAAATATATATCTCTTTCAGTCAGTTGGCCAGGGAGTTGTTCTCCAGATTTCTTAGCACAACTTGGTGAACACATCCAGGGCAGCATCTGTTAGCTGAAATATGTGAATTGGTATATCATCTATTACTGGGGCATTATTTTTTGCTATTTCCTTCAAAGCAGCTTGAACTTTTCCTTCATCACCATAGGCTCTTGTTCATATGTTATTTCATTAAATTCGTCTGTATCTGCCAATTCCTTTTGACACAGTGACTCAGTATATTCTTTCCATCTTCTTTCAATACTTCCTGGATCATTTAATATTCTGCCGAATGCATCCTTGATTATAGAAACTACAGGTTTGAATTTGTTCTTCAGTTCCTAGAGCTTAAGAAATGCTGAGCGTGTCCGGCCCTTTTGATTTTCCAATGCCAGCTCCTTGCACATTTCATTGTAATATTTTTCTTTGTCATTCCGTGCTACCTTTTGGAATCTTCTGTTCAGCTCTTTAGTATCTTGAATTCTTCCTTGTGCTTTGACTGCTCTGAGCTCCGGTGCAATCTTCCGAGTTTCTTCTGACATCAATTTTGGTCTTTTTTTTTTTTTTTCTCTTCTGTCTTTCTGTCTTCTGTTTGAACTCTTCCTGGATGATACATTTAACATCCTCCCACAACTCATTAGGTCTTCGCTCATTAGTGTTCAAGGCCTCAAACCTGTTCCTGAGATGGTTCTGAAATTCATGTGTGATAGACTCAAAGTCATATGTTGGTTCCCTTGGATTCAGTTTGATTTTCCTCAGCTTCAGCTTGAACTTCCATATGAATAGTTAGTGATCTGTTCCACAGTCAGCTCCCAGCCTAGTTTTCACAGCTGATATTGAGCTTCTCCAGCAGTTCTTTCCGAAGATGTAATCAATCTGATTCCTATGGTGAAATCCATGTGTATAACCTGCATTTATGTTTCTTATAAAACTTATTTGCAATGAATAAGTCATTGGTCATGCAAAATTCAATCATTCTATCTCCAGCTTCATTTGTGTCACCAAGTCCATGTTTTCTTCTTTGTTTCCAACTTTTGCATTCCAGTCACCCAATATTGTCAATGCATCTTGATTGCATGTTCGATCTCTGACTGTAAAAGTTGGTAGAAATAATCTATTTCTTCTTTTCTAGCTCTGATTGTTGGTGCATATATCTGAATGATAGTGGTATTCACTGGACTTCCTTGTAAGCGTATGAATATTATCCTGTCACTCACAATGTTGTACTTCAAGATAGATTTAGAAATTACTTTTTTAACTATGAAACCAACCCCATTTCTTTCTCACCTTTAAATCTCTGGAGTAAAATATCATATGATCATCTGATTCAAAATGCCCCTTTACAATCCATTGGATATTGTTAAAAAAGAAATGGAACACATAAATATTGACCTACTATGTACTGGCAAAATGAGATGAACTGGCACGGGACATTTTGAGTCAGATTATCATATGATCTACTATGCTGGAGACAAAATGGTGAGGGGAAAACAGGGTTGCTTTTATAGTTAATAAAGTCATTTCTAGATCTATCTTGAGATACAATACTGTGAGTGAAATGATAATATCCTTATGCATACAAGAAAGTTCAGTGAATACCACCATCATTCAAATATATGCATCAACAACCGGAGCCAAAGAGGAGGAAATAGAGGATTTCTACTAATTTTCCAGTAAAAAAAATTGATTGAATATACAATCAAGATACATTAATAATAATGGGTGACTGAAATGCCAAAGTTGGAAACAGAGAAGGAACAATAGTTGGAAAATATGGACTTGGTGACAGAAATGAAGCAGGAGATTGATAGATCAACAACTTATTCATTACAAATACGTTTTGTGAGAAACAAATGCATGCTATACACATGGATTTTACCTGATGATCTGCATAGGAATCAGATTGATTACATTTGTGGAAAGAATGACTGGAGAAGTTCAGTATCAGCTGGGAAAACCAGGCCAGGTGACGATTGTGGAACAGACCACCGACTACTCATATACAAGGCCACGCTGAAGCTGAGTAAAATTAAATCAAGTCCACAGGAACCAAAATTTGATCTTAAGTCTATGCAACGTAAATTTAAAAACCATTTTAGGAACAGGTTTGAGACCTTGAACACCAGTGAGCAAAGACCGGATGAGCCGTGGGAGAATATCAAGAATAGCATCCAGGAAGAATGTGAAAAGTCATTGCAAAGACAAAGGAGGAAGAAAAGACCAAGATGGATGGAAGAAACTCTGAATATTGCACTAGAGCTCTGAGAAGCCAAAGCAAAGGGAAGAAACCAAGATATTAAGGAGTTGAACAGAATATTCCAAAGAACAGTGCGAAAAGATCAAGTATTACAATGAAATATACAAGGAGCTGGAGTCACAAAAAATCACTCAGTATTTCTTAAGCTGAAGAAACTAAAGAACGAATTCAAGCCTTGAATTGTATCTAATACTTAAGGATGCTTTGAGCAGAATATTAAATTATCCAGGAAGCATTAAAAGAAGATGGAAAGAGTCATTGCACCAAAAGGAATTGGAAGACAGAAATAATTTCATGAAACAATGTATGAGCAAGATTGTGAGGTGATAAAGAAGTTCAAGCAGCTCCCAGGAATTAACGGCATTCCAACTGACATATTTCAACAACAGATGCTGCCCTGGATGTGCTCACCAAGTAGTGCCAAGAAATCTGGAGTAAAACCACCTGGCAAACTGAATGGAAGATATCTATATTTGTTCCCATTCCAAAGAAAAGTAACCCAACAGAGTAAGGATTATATTGAACAATATCATTGATGACACATGGAAGCAAGATTCTGCTGAAGATTATCCAAAAATTACTGGAACTGTACATCAACCAAGAATTGCCTGAAGCACAGGCTGAGTTTAGAAGAGGCCATAGTGCTAGGGATATTATAGCTAATGTCAGATGGATCTTGGCTGAAAGCAGAGAGTACCAGGGAATGTCTATCTGTGTTTCATTGATTATGCAAAAGCATTTGACTATGTAGATCACAACAAACTGTGGTTAACTCTGAGAAGAATGGGAATTCCAGAACACTTGATTGTGCTTATGTGAAACCTATATTTGAAACAGAAGGCTTTCATCAGAACAGAGCAAGGAAACACTGCATGGTTCAAAACTGGGAAGGGTGTAGGCCAAGGATGTGTCCTATCTCCATATCTTTTCAATCTATATGTGGAATAGATTATCCGGGAGGCTGGGGTCTCTAAGAAGAAATGTGGCATCAGTATTGGAGGTAGACTCATCAACAACTTGAATTATGCAGATGACACAACCATGCTTGCTGAAAGTGAGGAGAACTGAAACACTTGCTGCAGAAGGTTAAGGACTCCAGCCTTCAAAATTGATTGAAGCTCAAAATAGAGAAAACAAAAATTCTCAACTACTCGGACACTTGGCAGCATCATGACTGCATTGAAACAAATGAGGGAGAGAATAATTTAAAAACGACTTATGAGAGGGTATTATGGTTATCACAAGAGTCCAAAATTAAGGCTGCATAGTGGAGTGTACTCGGGGCAGTGGGAGGGGTGCGGGAGGATTGTATACCAAAGAAGGAATTTTTCTTTAGCTTTTCAAAGAGAGGAGTGAAAAATGCAACAATGAACTAATGGAAATCCAAAATCTCTGTAAATGTTCATTAAAATTAATAAATAA
>NW_006400235.1:458182-487423 GCF_000299155.1 Elephantulus edwardii | reverse complement strand
CATTAAAATTAATAAATAAAATTTTTTAAAAAAGAAAGATGGTAAAGAAGTTAAGATTGTTAACAGCTTCAGCTTGCTTGGTTCTATAATCAACACTCTTGGTACTAGCAAGCAAGAAATTAAAAGAAAAAAATGCTTTGGGAAAGTCAGCTGTCAGAGACCTCTCCAAAATACTGAAGAGCAACGATGTCAGTCTGGAGACTAAAGTGCGCCTGATCCAGGACACAGTCTTTGCAATTACTTGTTATGCACTGGAATGCTGGACAATACTAGGGAGAATAGAAGTAGCATTGATGCCTTCAAGCTGCGGTGCTGGACAAGAGTGCTGAATATATACCATGGACTGCTAAGAGAACAAACACATTTGTCCTGGAGAGTGTGTACCAGGCTGCTCCTTGGTGGCAAGGATTCTGAAGCTTCGTCTGACATACTTTGGACATGTTCCAAGGTGGGATCAGTCCTTGAAGAGTAATGTCATGCTTGGGAGGGAGGAGGGACAGGGCAGGAGAGGAAAACCCTTGATGAAATGGATTGATTCAATGACTAGGGTAATGGGGGTAGGTGTGTCAGAGACAATAAGATTGGCACAAGACTGAGCAGAGTTAAGGGCTTTTGTACATAGGGTCGCCATAAGTCACAAGCAACTGGATAACAACAAGAAGAAGATATAAGGTGTTTAGCTCATATACTAAGGAAACTCTTCTTCTGTCTGATGAGGCTATGATAGGATTAAAGGTCTTTCATTGAACTCTTAATCCTCTGTGATGCAGGAGTTTTGGTTTTCAAAATGCCTTTTCTTCCTATTGCTTGGTTTGTTGTGTTGTTTTTTTTTAACTTTGTAACATTACTGAATATGGCTATGCTTGTCTTGAGAGGAAGGTGACAGCACACATTTTGATAGGAATATGCAAACACTAAGTTTGTATTCACAATGAAAGCATTGCTCAATTTTGTCATCTTATCAGATATAAATTGAATACATTTAGAAGCAGAAAAGTGCACCTTGTGACCAATAAGAAAGAAGAAGTGCTCATATATTTGAAGTGGAGATTTCTACCAGTCAAACCAGCGTTTGGCGAAGAGAAGCAGAGCTAACAGTGGAGAAAGAGACCAACCAGAGACAGAACTGACTATATTGACTACTGCTCCACAGAATCAGAGCCAGAAATAGAGCTTGCTACAGGACAAATGGGGAGAGGTCATGATTCATAAGGCTAAGAAAGGTTTATAACAATGATCTAGAGCAGACAGACTAGTTTCAAAGGGCCTTCAAATGCACCTGAGAAATTATCATCACTGAAGAATAAGACGTCTAATAAGTCTCAAATTATGATAATAGCCTAAAAGTTCTGCATTGCCTTCACAAAGAATTGGCTGACACATTTTCAGAGCAGGGAGAACGAACCTGGCAAGGGATGGTTGGTGTTAAAATGGATAAAGGTGGTTTGGGGAACACACAGGAATATACGACCTCATGGGAATCAATTTATTGTATTGTGGGGTTTTTTTAATAGTGTGAGATTTTTTAGAAATTTTACATTGCTTTGCGTATGAAGTTCATATTCATTATGTTTCATAATATCCTTCATTTACATTGTGTATCAATCAATCTCATTTATTATATTTTATAAAATAAATCACGATTAAACCATTCCATTCATTATCCTCTATTTCCAGATAACCTCAAGATCTTTCCAATTTCATTTACCCACCCTCCCACCCATAAAACTGTATGACCCTATGAATTCCCACCTGCCCATTCTCAACCCTCTGTTTCCACCCCTTCCCTTTTTGGATCCCCATTCATGTTTTACTAGTTATCCTGCTTCAACAATAATGGCTCTATGCAGTATTTATCCTAATGAGATTACTTAGCTTACTTAAGTTAGCTTACTCAGCATAATGCATCCATTCTCTTCCAAGTTACATAGTAATTTTAGAAATCATTGCTCCTAAGTGCTGTGTAGTATTAACTCTTGTAAATGTATCACAATTTTTCAATCCATTAGACTGTTTTTGGACATTTGGGCTGTTTCTATGTTCCTGTCATGGTGAATATAGTGCAATTAACATTGATGTGCAAATCTGAGTTTTTGTCTCAGTTCTAATTTCCTTAGAGTATATCCTTAGGAGTGGAATAGTTGGGTCATATGGCATTTTTATGTTCAGCTTTTTGTGGAAATCCCAAACTGTCTTCCAGAGAGATTATATCATTTAACAATCCCTCAAATGATGTTTGAAAGTTTCTATTTCTCCACATCCTCTCCAACATTTATTTCTTGCTATCTTGTTAAACATTACCATTGCTACTGCGGTATAATGGTATCTCCTTGTGGTTTTGATTTTCATCTCTCTTATCGCCAATTATTTTGAGCATTTCTTCATTATCTATTGACTATCCAAATATATTCCTCTGTGAAAAGTTGTTCCATGTCTCTTGCCCATTTTATAAATGTGTTATCAGTCTTTTTCTTGTGGAGGCCCTACATTATTATTGTTGTTATGTGCTGTCGAGTTGCCTGTGACTCATAGTGACCCTATATGTACAATAGCCCTAAACCCGGCTCTATTCTGTGCCAATCTCACTGTCTCCAACACACCTACCCTCATTACCCCAGTCACTGAATCAACTCACCTCAGAGAGGGTCTTCCTCTCCTGCGCTGTCCCTCCACCCTCCCAAGCATGACATCCCTCTCCAAGGACTGGTCCCTCCTGGCAAGGTGTCCAAAATATGTCAGACAAAGCTTCAGAATCTTTGTCTCCAAGGAGCGCCCTGGCTACACACTCTCCAGGAAAAATTTGTTTGTTCTCTTAGAAGTCTGTCCAACACTCTTCTCCAACACCACAGCCCAAAGGCATCAATGCTACTTCTATTTTCCCTAGTCATTGTCCAACTCTCTGATGTATAGCCAGTGATTATAAAGACCATGGCCTGTGTCAGGCACACCTTAGTCTCCAGAGTGACACCATCACTCTTCAGTACTCTGGGGAGGTCCCTAAAAGCTAGTTTTCCTATTGCAATACATATTTTAATTTCCTGGAAGCTGGTACCAAGAGGGTTGGTTGTGGAGCTGAGCAAACTAAAACTGAACAATCTCAATCTCTTCACCATCCATTCTGATCTGAAAATTGGCCCAGTCTTGAGAGTCTTTGTCTTCTTGATATTAAGCCTCAATCCATATCAAAGGCTGCAGTCCTTGACCATCTATAAACTTTACTATGAGACCCTTATCTGAGATAATATTGCCAAATACTTTTTCTCAGTCAGCTGGTTTTCTATTCACCCTATCGGAAAAAGGTTTTGATGTGCACAGTGCTTTAATCTTTAGAAGGTCTAATTCATCAATTGTATCCTCTCCTGGTTGTATATTTCTTGATGAATTTGACAGCCTCTTTATATCACAGGTGAACCCGTCTAAGCTTGGTCCAATCTCGTTTTGTTCATGGTTTGGGGTTTTATGTCTAGGCCTCTGATCAATCTTGAGTTGATTTTTGTGTATGGTGAGAAGTGTGGATCCTTCTTCAGCTCTCTGCAGGTAGAAGTCCAATTTTGCCAGCACCAATCATTAAAGAGTTTGGCATTCACCCATTTGATAGATTTTGTTGAATATCAGTTGATCATAGATAGATGGGTTAATTTCTGGGTTCTTTATTCTGTTTCATTGTTGTATGTCCCTGGCATTGTATTATTTCTCTACATTAACAAAGAAAACACAAAGAAGGAAAATAGAAAGCTATATCATTTACAAAATGAGACACTAAGGAATAAATCCAAGTAGAGACACAAAAAGACTTTTACAAGGAAAGCTACAAAACTCTTCTGTAAGAAACAATAAATTGCCTAAATAAATGGAAAAATGTTCTTTGTTAATGGATAGGAAGACTCAATGTAGTGAAAATGCCAATTCTACCAAAAGCAATCTAAACTTTTAATGCAATCCTAATGCAGATGCCAAACTCAATTTTTTAGGAGGCAGAAAAGGCAATTCTCAAGTTTATTTAGAAAGGAAAGAGGATAAACAAAGCACTTATGAAGAACAAGAATGAAGTGAGAGGTATAGTACTCCCTGATTTCAAAACCTACTGTATAGTTGTAATAACCAAAATGACATGGTATAATAACAGAGGATCAGTTTTATATGGTTAATTTTTGGATAGTGGAGGTCATTTTACTCATCTTGGAGGAAGTGCTATGATATAGTATTCCACAGAGGCAAAGATGGAAAAACTTTGCCCTACATACTTTGAGCATGTTGTCAGGAGGGGCCAGTCCTTGGAAAAAGACACCACACTTGGAAAGTTTGTTATTGTTGTATGCTGTCTAGTCACTTGTGACTCATCGTGATCTATGCACAATAGTTTTGAAACCTGGCCTATCTGGAGCCAATCTCACTGCTTCTGACATGTTGTTGTTTTTCTGTGTTGTCGAGTTGCCAGAGACTCATAGCAACCCTATGTCCAACAGCCCTAAACCATGCTCTATCTTGTGCCAGTCTTACTGTCTCTGATACACCCAACCCGATTACCCCAGTCACTGAATCAATCCACCTCATAGAGGGTCTTCCTGTCCTGCGCTGTCCCTCCACCCTCCCAAGCATGATATCCCTCTCCAAGGACTGGTCCCTCCTTGCAACATATCCAAAATATGTCAGACAAAGACTCAGAATCCTTGCCTCAAAGGAGCAGCCTGGTCTAAGCCTCTCTAAGTTGAACCTTTTTGTTCTTCTGACAGCCCATGGTATATTCAATACTCTTCTCCAACACCACAGCTCAAAGGCATCAATTCTCCTTCTGTCCTCCCTAGTCATTGTCCAACTCTCTGATGCATAGCAAGTGATTGTAAAGACCACAGCCTGTATCAGGTGTACCTTAGTATCCAGAGTGACACCATTCTTCTTCAGTACTTTGGAGAGGGCCTTAACATCAGACTTTCCCATCACAATACATCTTTTAATTTCCTGGATGCTGGTGCCAAGAGTTTTTGACATACCTACTCCTATAACCCTTCTTCCTGTGTGGATCTATCTCCTCTTCCCCTCTTGCACTGTCCCTTCATTCTTTTAAGTATGATATCCTTCTCTAAGGACTGGTCCTTTCTGGCAATATGCTCAAAGTATGTCAGATGGACATTCAAAATGCTTTTGTCTAAGGAACAAATGGGTTTCACTCTTTTCAGGACAAACCTGTTTGTTGTCTTTGCAGTCTATGGTATGTACAATACTGTTCTCCAATACCACAACTCAAAGACATTGATTCTCTATTTGCCATACTTATTCATTGCCCAACTTTCTGAAGCTTAACTAGACCATGGCTTTGATCAGCCATACCTTAGTCTCTAGACTGACATCATTGTTCTTCAGTACTTGGGAGAGATCTCTGACAGCAGACTTTCCCAGTGAAATTTGTCTTTTGATTTTCTGATTGTTGGTGCCAACAGTGTTGATTGTGGAGCTGAGCAAGGTAAAATTGTTAACAATCTCAATCTCTTCTCCATCTATCATGGTGCTCCAATTGGTAGACAGTAAAAGTTAGTGGGTCAGCAAAGAAAAAGAGAGAAGAACCCTCTAAAAAATTGACACAGTGACTATAACAGTGAGTTTGAGAAAAGCCTAGATTGAGAGGATGGGACAGGATAGGGCAAGGTCAGGTCTGTTTTTCATAAGGTTGCTATGAGTTATAGTTTACTAGAGTTCACATAACAACGTCTCCTATCTGACTTATCAGACTATAGGGGATCATTACATAACAGTCACATTACATCACTAAAAGTAAGACACTGAGGATAATTCTCTACCCAAGGAAACAAACAGTTTGACGGAATTAAAATTAATTCATGGCAGCCTGCAATCAATAATTCTGTCTGTTTTAGCCAAGTGCTTCAGGTGCAGAAGTTAAAACTGCTTTCAACATGCATCTGGATAATTTTAAAGTATCCCTTAGTTTATTTTTTGCTTCCTTGGCCAGTTGTAAAAATTGGGCCTAGGGCCTTCCCATTCTTACTTAAGCAAGCAAATATCCTTGAGTAAACTCACAGCCTTACACTCAGCAGTAACTCTTTAGAATCGGAGGACCATACGAGAGCTTTAAAAAGTGTTCATGAACATCTCACACCATGCTTTTACATTTAAGCCTTTTCATTTTTGCTTACCATGTTGTTGTTATCCTAAAAAGTCTTAATTGAAGCTCTAGAACTTAATTGAAGTCTTAATTGAAGTCTAGAACTTCAATACAATGTAGAGCATATTTCAGTTTTGATTAATTTTAGAAAACATAATGAATGGAAAGGATCCTATGAAACACTATGTGAATTAAGATAGTGTGAAAAACAATGTATATGAACGTTGTAAACAAACCAGCATAAAATACAAATGTCTTAAAAAAAAAAAAAAAGAAGGCTGGTAGTCAAGATCTTTCATTAGGAACCTTCCCAATAAAGGAAATAAGCAGCAAAGCAGACTTCATTAATAATTTTTCAAAACGTTCTCCTACCAATTTTACCATATATAGGAAAGTGAGGTGGGGGAAAGACTTGGAGCAGTAATCAGCTAGTGTAGGGACTCTAATTAATTTTTTTTGCTAAATGTCTTAGTGCTGTTTATCAGGTAGAATCTTTTAGGACTTTAGTTCTTTTATTCTGGACATCCATAGTTGTTGTTGGGTTTTTTGTTTTGTTTTGTTTGTTTGCTTTTTAAGGTTTTCGTGCCCTGACATTTCTTCTGTCATCCTTATTCATTTTACAGGTCTCTGACATGTATGGAGCAAGTGGTTGAAAATATCATGGCCTGAATCAGGTACACCTTAATCTTCAAACTGACATCATTATTCTTCAGTATATTAGAACGTTCAATATGAATTGAAGCTCCACTCAAAAAAACAAAGATTCTCACCACTGGGCCAATTGGCAATGACAGATGGTGAAGAGATTGAGATTGTTAACAGTTTTAGTTTGCTTGGCTCCACAATCAACACTCTTGGTATCAGCTGCCAGGAAATCAAGAGACAAATTGCATTGGGAAAATCGGCTGTCAGGGACTTCTGTAGAAGTGCTGAAAAGCAATGACATCAGTCTGAAAACTAAGGTGCACCTGATCCAGCCTATAGTCTTCACAATTTCTTGCTATGTGTCAGAGAGCTGGACAATGACTAGGGATGATAGAAAGAGAATTGATAGAGAATTGCCTTTGAGCTGTGGTGCTGGAGAAGAGTCTTGAAATCTCATGGACTGAAACAGATTTGTCCTAGAGAGGGTAAAACCGGGTTACTCCTTGGAGGCAAGGATTCTGAAGCTGTGTCTGACATACTTTGGGCATGTTGCAAGAAGGGACCAGTCCTTGGAGAGGGACACCATGCTTGGGAGGGTGGAGGGACAGAGAAATAGAGGAAGATCATCGATAAGACGGATTGATTCAGTGACTGCAGTAATAAGGGTAGGTGTGTCAGAGACAGTAAAGCTGCCAGTCGGTGGAGTAGATTTCAGAGATATTGTACATAGGGCTGCTGTGAGTTGCAAGTTGCAGCAACATATTGAAGTGGCTCTGACAGCAGATTTGTCCAAGGAAATGCCTCCTGAACTCCTCCTGATCGTTGCTACCAAGAGTGTTGATTGTTGATCCAAACAAGATGAAATCATTGACAACTTCAAGACTTTGTCTCAGTATTATGTTAGGATGTTGTTTTTTAGCTGAGTGGTGAAGATCTTTGTCTAATTGATGCTGAGATATAATGTATACAGAAGGCTGTAGTCCCTAATCTTCTGCAGCAAGCATTTCAGATTCTCTTCATTTTGAGTAAGCAAGGTTGTGTCATCTGCGTAAGAACAGAATTCTTGCTGAGTGGCTGGAGTCTAGAGTAGAGGTCCTTTGCCAACTAGAAAGACAGCAGTATATTTAGGACCTAGAGTTTTAGACCAAAAAGTTTTGGGGTTGTGTTAAGAACAGATAATGCAAGAATCTATGACCTCATTAAATGGCTTTTAACAGTTTCTCTCCTATGATGTGTTAGAATGCCCAGTCACTCATTCTCTTTCCTAAAATTAAGTTGTCTGATATACCCTTATAATTAAATTGTACATTTAAGGTCAAGGGGTGATGATTTTCTCTGAGAGGTGTGTCTTCACTTTTACATTTTCTTGGTTGTTCCTTAGTCTTCAGCTTGGTGTAAGTCCTCTCCTATGGTGGAACTCTCTTTTTTTTGTGTGTGTGTGAACTTAATGCACAACTGCCGTTTCTAGGTCTTTAAGAACTCCTTTGAGTGATCTTTTTTACCTCAACCCCATAATTTCCTTCCTTGGGAAATAAGCAACTGTATTAGTCTGTGGAAATAGAGGACCATGTCTATGAAAACAATCCAGCAAACTACATTCCATCACTGAACAAAGGTATTTAGCTCACCACTCAACATTTGGGTTCTTTGGTAAGCCATTGACAAGATTTGGTTTGATGTGTAGCGTCTGTGGCCTCCACATAGTGGTATTCCTGTGACTTTACTGGTTCCAGTAAACATAGGATTACTAACTTTAAGCAGGTGTTAACCTGGAGGTTGAGACTTGGGTTCCTAAGAATCTACATTTGGAACAAAATTCGGAAATTGCAATGAACCACAAATGTCCTTTCTGTTTTAAAACCACAAATGTCCTTTCTGTTTTAAAACTACAGTTACTTTGTGGCTGAAGGATAGAATATCCCCGAGTAAATTTATTGGTCTCCTTTGTGATTATGCTGCAAGCCAGTAAGGCTCTCAAGTAAGCAGGGCAGGCTAGTTTTTTTTTGAGACCGAGTCCAAGTTCTTTGAGTAATATACTGCTGGCTGGATTCACAGTTCTAATTGCAGAGTGAGTGCTCCTGGGGCTACACCCTGCCTCCCGTCCACGTATAACTGGAACTGATTCTCATAGATACAAAGTTTTGAGCAAATTGGAATTCTCTGGAAGATCCCTTCTTCACTGAGAGGACAGGGGCATTAAAGGGAGAGTAGCACTGTCTCAACATCAAGAAAACAAAGATTCTCACCACTGGGCCAATTGGCAACATCAGTATGGATGGTTAAGATATTGAGATAGTTAACAGTTTTAGTTTGCTTGGTTCCACAGTCAATGCTCTTGGTAACAGCAGCCAGAAAATCAAGAGACAAATTGCATTGGGAAAGTCAGCTGTGAGGGACCTCTCAAGAGTACTGAATGAAGTACAATGACGTCAGGCTGGAGACTAAGGTGTGCCTGATCCAGGCTATAGTCTTTGAAATTACATGCTATGCATCAGAGAGTTGGACAGTGAATAGGGATGATAGAAAGAAAATTGATTGCTCTGAGTTGTGGTGCTGGAGAAAAATGTTGAATATACCATGGAATGCTAGGAGAACAAACAGATTTGTCCTGGAGAGTGTGAAGCCAGAATGATCCTTGGAGTCAAGGATTCTGAGGCTTCGTCTGACATACTTTGGGCATGTTTCAAGGAGGGACTGGTCCTTGGAGTGGGACATCATGTTTGGCAGAGTGAAGGGGTGCCACAGGAGAGGAAGACCCTTGATGAGATGGATCGATTCTGTGAGTGGAGTGGTGGGAATGAGTGTGTTTGAGATGGCTAGGTTGGCATAGGATAGAACGGTCTTTAGGACTCTTGTACATAGGGTCACTATGAGTCACAAACGACTCGATGGCACATAACAACAACAACAACAGCACTGTCTCAGCAAACTCAAAAAAATCCTCTCCACATAACAGTTTATCAGCTCTTCTAGTCCTTTTTATCCTTCAGTGCAAAAGACAAGATAATAGGTATAGAGCAATGGTAATTAATTATATACACTATCTTTTAAAATACAAAGCATAATACATATAAATGATTATATGCAAGCAAGAAAGAAAGAATTACATGTAAAGAAAAGAAATCCCAATCAAACCTATTGTTTAATCTGAGAAAATATGGTGTTAGATGACATTGTGACCACAAATGGGATTACTGATCAGGTTTGTCCTAGCTGACCACTTGTTCACAATCATGTCTTGATAGTGAGTGTCTGAATTATTGAGCTTCAAGGTTAAGTTGAATAATTGTAATGATTGAGTGAATATTCTATGTTGGTTTGGCTGAGACAGTTAAGTTTTAGCAGCCTTTTTTCTAGCAGGAAATTTGAGGTTTCAATTTATTTTAAAATATCTCCCCATTAGTGACACTGGGCACTTGTGTATGAATAAAAACTGATGGAAAAGTCCCATATAACCAAGTAGACACTTTAACAAGAACACTTTAAAGGTGTTCAGGTCATTTCTTTCCCAGTAACTCCCACTATTCGTATCTTTCTAGCAGACACAATCCCACTGAGTCATTCAGTTAAGACAAATGAGTTTCTGATCTTCACCAACTCAAGACACCTGCAACCACTCATATGTATTTTCCTCAATGTCATGAAGCACTTTTCATGTAATATTTCATCTGTCCCAAAGTAAAATACAATTTTATCTCCTACATTTAACAATCACTTTCTTCTTGAGCAGGGCCTTGAAACACCTCATGTCTCTTAAACTCTCAGTGTCTTTATTTAATTATTTTAAACTCTTTGTTTTGCTGCCTGACCTGTCCCCCACATTTATTCCTCATTGAAGATGAGTCCTCTTGAGTGCTTAATTTATATCCATTCTGTCCCACACAATTCTTCATTTACATTGTGCTTCATACAATTATTCATATATGCTATATCTCATATAATTAATTACCATCAATCTATGTCAATTATTATAGCTCCTTTTCAAGTCCTCATTGAATCTTTCCCATTTCCTCACCCTCCCTCCAATTGAACTGCTAAGAATGAAATCTATGGAAATTAGAACTGAGACATTAACAGACATATGTACACCTTTTTTTCATAGCAGCTTTATTCACAATAACAAAAATATGGAAATAGCTGAAATGCCCACCAGCCAGCCAGTGGATTGAGAAATTGTATTACATTCAAACAATGGAATACTATGCAGCACTAAATTACAATGATTTTGTAAAATATTGTATAACAACTAGGAGTGTCTAGAGAACATTATGCTGAGTGAACAAACTCAGTCACATAAGAACAAATACTACATAAGACCATTATTATAAAAAATTAAAGGATATTTATTGAGATATGTTTAAAAGTCCAAAAGGAGAAATAAAAAAGGAGTAGATGACAGAAAAAGGAGAACGGTGGGAAATCACTAGCGTGTTCTGTCTTCTTAGCTAATTCTTCTGCTTTCAGGAATATTTTTTTATGTCATCTCCACTTAGCTGACTCATGGACAGTACACGTTCATTTCCAGTTTTGCTTATTTTATATTTTTAAATTTTCCTTTGAATATTTACTGTTCTTAGTTCATAAATGTCATATTCATCAGAAGTAACTCTTTCTTTACATCAGCATCAATATCTGTTTATTACTTTAAAATTAACTCTGTGGTGCTGGCGAAGAGTGTTGAATATACCATGGACTGCTAGGAGAACAAACAGTTTTGTCCTGGAGAGGGTGAAGCCAAAATGGTCCTTGGAGTCAAGGATTCTGAAGCTTCGTCTGACATACTTTGGGCATGTTGCAAGGAGGGACTGGTCCTTGGAGAGGAATATCATGTTTGGCAGAGAGGAGGGACGACAAAGGAGAGGAAGACCTTCGATGAGATGGATAGATTCTGTGACTGGAGTGGTGGGAATGAGTGTGTTTGAGACGGCTAGGTTGGCACAGGATAGAACAGCATTTAGAGATCTTGTACATAGGGTCACTATGAGTCGCAAGCTACTCGATGGCACATAACAACAACAACAACAACTTACAAGGAATGCTGATAGATTTTCTTCTGGCTCCTGTACCAGTGAAATGTGATTGTGATCCCTTCTGGGCTTGGAATTGATGCTTATTTTAAAGGTTATGATACCATGAGGTGAAAATCAGGCTAAATAAGACCTCATTTTGAATACATTCTTTAAAAAATACGCTTATTTTAGCAGCTCCCTTTTCTTCCATTTCTTTCAGCTTTCAGAGGTAGCACAAGGACAACTATCTTTTATGAATGCTCTCAGTTCTCTTTAACATGCCTCTAAGGGAAGTAACAAATCAAGATATCCCCAGTTTCTCATTTGTATCTTGCCACAAGTCATGGGAAACCCTATATACAATTTTTCATGCCATTTTGTTTGTTCCTTCAGTATAAATCTAATCTAGTTGCAAAGTGGTATCAAAGTCACAGAAGCTATTCTTTGACCAAACTACTCCAAAATATGGGGAGGGTTTTATCATCTCTCCATTCCTCCTTTCTATAATTGCCCAACAGGGAGAAGGAAAGCTAGGCAGTGGGACCATATTGGGTATCAGATATACTCGACTATATTACATTAAAACTGAGATTTAAATACTTGGAGTCTACGATTCCAAGAAAGACCTTAAGTTTGAAGAGAGAGAGAAAGGGAGGGAAATTGGGACGGTGGGAAGGAGGGAGAAAGCAAGGAGGGAGGAGGGGACTGCACACACACACACACACACACACACACACACACACAAGAGAGAGAGAGACCTTTATTAAGGAAGCTCTGTTTGACATAATTTGGGTGTGTTGCAAGGAGGCACAATCCTTATAGAGGAACATCATGCTTGGAAAAATGGAGGGTCAGAGCAAAAGAGGAAGACTCTGAATGAGATGGATTGACTCAGTGACTGTGATAATGGAGAGAGGTATGTCAAGATGATGAAATTGGCTCATTATAGAGTGGGGTTCAGAGGTGTTTTACGTAGGGTTGCTATGAGTTAGAGTTGACCGCACACATAACAACAGCTTCATGAGATAAAGATGAGCCTTCTTCTTCCCATACAATTTGTACTTACTGAAATGTACCCAAGGGTCATCTATGAGTTGGCTCTGACTTCATGGCAATGACTTTGACTTTTATTTTGAGTTAATGAAAGGAAATTAGCAGTGACACAGGGTACCATTCTGTTTGAGGTTTTGTGATCTTGATTTCACCAAGTGGCTGGTATACATTGTGATTGTTGCTGTGTATCTAATATATAATGTTGTCTAATATATATACACACATATATAGACACACACGTGCCATCGAGTCTAGGCAACGTATAGTGATCATATGAACAAAAGTCCTCAACACTTGCATGACTTTCATTCTTCTGCCAGTTTCATAGGGTTTCAAGAGGCAAGCTATTATGGAAGTGGATGCCACTCCTGCTTCCAAGCTTGTTTTAATCAGGGAGCTCCAGCAAACACTGTCCACCATGGGTAACCATTATCACATTTGACACATCTGTGTCACAGTTTTTAGCTTTACAGAAACCACAAGTTACCTCTGTACTTCAAGTGGACACACTAGAGCTATACGATCTAGAAGAATGTTTGACCAAAAACAATTAAAAACAAACCTGAGGGCCACGGATTAGAGTCACCCAACTTTGGCTTGGTAGCATCACTTTTCGGTTCACTAGGCCAACTGAGCTCTATGTTGTTGTTGTTAAATATATTTACATGATGTTGTTGTTGTTATGTGCCACCGAGTCGTTTGTGACTCATAGCGACCCTATGCACAACAGCCCAAAACCCTGCTCTATCCTGTGCCAACTGCACTGCGTCCGACACACCCATCCCGATTACCCCAGTCACCGAATCAAGCCATCTCATAGAGGGTCTTCCCCTCCTGCGCTGTCCCTCCACCCTCCCAAGCATGATGTCCCTCTCCAAGGACCCGTCCCTCCTGGCAACATGTCCAAAGTATGTCAGACGAAACCCCAGAATCCTTGCCTCCAAGGAGTTGCTTGGTTTAATCCTCTCCAGGATGAATCTGTTGGTTTTCTTGGCAGTCAATGGTACTTTCACTACTCTTCTCCAGCACCACAGCTCAAAGGCATCAATTCTCCTTCTGTCCTCCCTAGTCATTGTCCAACTCTCTGATGCATAACAAGTGATTGCAAAGACCATGGCCTATATCAGGCTCACCTTAGTCTCCAGAGAGACACCATTGCTCTTGAGTACTTTAGAGAGGTCCCTAACAGCAGACTTTCCCTTTCACGATATGCTTTTTTATTTCCTGGCTGCTGGTGCCAAGAGTGTTGACTGTGGAGCCGAGCAAATTGAAGCTGTGAACAATCTCAATCTCTTCGCCATCCATCCTGACACTGCCAATTGGTCCAGTGGTGAGAATATTTGTCTTCTTGACATTGAGCCTCAGTCCATACTGAAGGCTGCAGTCCTTGACCCTCTGCAACAAGTGAATGAGGCCCTCCTCAGTTTCAGCAAGCAGGGTTGTGTCATCTGCATAACGCAGATTGTTAATAGATCTTCCACCAATCCTGATGCCACAATTCTCCTCATAGAGCCCAGCCTCCCGGATAATCTGCTCTGCATACATGTTGGAAAGGTATGGAGACAGGACACATCCCTGGCATACACCCTTCCCAATTTTGAATCATTCAGTGTTACCCTGCTCTGTTCTGACTACTGCCTCCTGGTCCAAGTATAGGTTTTGCATTAGCACAATCAAATGTCCTGGGATTTCCATTCTTCTCAGAGTCAGCCACAGTTTGTTATGATCCACACATTCAAAAGCCTTTGCATAATCAATGAAACACAGATAGACATTCTTCTGGTATTCCCTGCTTTCTTTTCTTCCTCTTCTGTCTTTGTAATGACCATTTGCACTCTTCCTGGATGATACCTTTGACATCCTCCCACAACTCATCTGGTCTTCGCTCATTAGTGTTCAAGGCCTCAAACTTGTTCAAAGTCATATTTTGGCTCCTGTGGATTTGGTTTAATTTTCCTCAGTTTCAGCTTGAACTTGCATATGAGTAGCTGGTGATCTATTCCACACTCAGCCCCTGGCCTAGTTTTCACAGCTGATACATAATATAATATATAAAATTAATAAGAATATATAATATTTCCATATATATTTCTTTTTCAGGTAACCTTCAGATATTTTTTTCTTGGAAAACAAATCAGTGTTAAGCAATTTTAGGTATCTTTTAGCTCTATCCCTGTAGATGTAAATAGACCTTATTATCTTTCTAAACATACCATCTAACTTCATATCTTACATTTCTATAATTAGGGCCATTTTGTTAAGGCAGGCTGTTCAATGTGGCTTTCCTAACTATCTCTGTGATTGTTGCCATGATTTCTGACATTTCCATGATTGTTTCACTGCTTTAAGATATCTTACCTTTTTAATATTTTTTTTGCATTTGAAGAAAATGTTAAATTCTTCCCTCCCTTCCTTTGGCCAAACAAAATATCAGGATTTGCAAATTTTTTCATAGGATTACTGTTGCTGTAGTTGTTATATATCTACTTAACTATACTTTAATTGTCTCTGAAATAAGAATTTTTTACTACTGTAGTTAGAATGTAAGTAAATCTTGTCACCATCTTTGCGTCCAAGATATAATCTGGCTTCACTTTAACTGAGACATGTTTGTTTGGTTGTTTTCTTGTTGTTTGTTTTTGTTTTTGTTTTTGTTTTTTTTTTGTAATCCATGGAATATTCCAAGATATAATCTGGCTTCACTTTAACTGAGACATGTTTGTTTGGTTGTTTTTTTGTTGTTTGTTTTGGGTTTTGTTTTGGGTTTTTCTTTTTGTAATCCATGGAATATTCAGTACTCTAACTCCACAACTCAAATAAATTATTTTTCTGTCTTCCTCATTCATTATTTAGCTCTCAGATGCATAGAAAGTGATTGAAAAGACTACAGCCTGAATCAGGCAAATCTTAGTCTTCAAACCAAAATAATTTCTCTTCAATATTTTGGAGAGGTTTCTGTCAGTGAACCTGATCAATGCAATGTCTCTTGATCTTCTAGCTTCTGGTTCCAAGGGTGTTGACTTTTGATCCAAGCAAGATTAAATCATTGACATTTCTTTTTTTTTCCTCCATGTATTGTGATGTTGTCTATAGACCCAATGCTGAGAATCTTTGTTTTCTTGATGTTAAGATACAATCCACACTAAAGGTTGTAGTTCTTGATCTTCTGCACCAAGTGTTTCAAGTAAGGTTTGTGTCATCTTGTTGATAAATCTTCCTCTAATCCTGATGCCATATTCCTCTTCATGAAATCCACAAATTATTTGGCTTTGCATACAGATTGAATAAAAACGAAGACAAGATATGTCCCTAACTCATACCTTTCCTGATTTTAATCCATGCAATGTTCCCTTGCTCCATACTGACAACATCTTCTTGGTCTACATAGACAAATATGTAAAATGGAGTCTAGCAGATGTTTGAAACAGGATAGAATCTTTTGAAAGATTAATATGGATGGTGGAAAAGAAAGAAGTTTGCTTTTTTCCCCCAATTGAATTTGTATAATCTATTAGTCTGGAATTGTAAACAGTAATTATTTTTCAAGTAAGAAGAAAGAATGTGTGAAAACAAAGCCAATTAAAGGAAAACTGCTCAGCCGTAGAAAGAGATGTAAAATTAGTTTTCAACATATGATATAACATAGAAGTAGCCAAGCTTAAATCCAGAATTCCCTATGAATTTTCTATTACATTAATCTGTCAATTGCTTGGTTGATTATACTTTTTGGAATTGACATTTTTGCCATTTTCTTTTTTATTAATTTTATCATATTATTTGTGTGTGTGTGTGTGTGTGTGCAGTCAAATTGGATCTGACTGGTACAGGAGGAGATCTAGTAGAGCATCTGGTGGATTCGAATCGCACACCTCTGGGATTGCAGTGCAGCTTCTTGCCACTAGGCCACCAGAGCTCTGAGATTTTTGTCATTTTCAAATGATAGTACCAAGAACATCATATAGTCTAGAAATATAATATCAGATTTTAAAATATAAAATCTTCAAATATATGGAGAAATTGTATAACAAAGAGTTTATAAAATTGGTCATTAGGACAAATCTTTAGTAACGAAACTCAGTTTAAATCTTGATTTTTCCATTGATGAAATGTATTATTTTAGAATTTAATTAATCTGTCAGAGGTTCACATTGTTGTTGTTGTCTGCCATTGAGACAGAACCAACTCATAGCTGGCCGTTCAGTGGCAGTAAATTTTCCAAATCACGGAGTAAGAGATTGCCTATCTTTTACTCATGGAGCAACTGGTGGACTCAATTGCCTTCCCTTGAGATAGCAACATAGTTTATCTTTAAAATTAATTTAAAGATGGAAACACCTACTGTACATTACTAGGTTACTATGCTTAAAGGTGACGCCAGAATAGAAGGAAAAATCATTAGCAGAGAAAGGGAAATCCTCAATAGTATAGACTGACATGGGCTTAAGCATACTAGGGATTTTAGTGCTGTTGTAGGATAGAACTAACTCCAGATCTGTTGTTTGTAGGATCCCAATGAACTGTAGTTTAATCTATTGCATAGCAACATGTCTTAAACACTGTAAGTGCTTTATATCTTAATCAAATCTCCCAGTTCTTTATTGAAATAATTGTTATCCTGAATTTTCCTGTGGGGAAGTGGAAACTTAGTGAAGTTAATAACTAGTTAAATATTTCATTAGTGAGGTGACTATGAACTCATGTTTACACAAAGTCAATCCTAATGTAGTTTGAAAAATAAATTGAATGATGTCTGTTGAAAGTTAATTATCCCTGGAAGTCAACCTTTAGTAGTGATCATGTAATGTATCCAGATACCACCTTGCAGGAAAGTTTTAGGGAATGTACTCTAGATTTCAATCTTAAGAGAGAAGAAGAAAAAGAAAAAACAAACCTCCAAAACAGAATTGGGCACAAGGGAGGGGGAACCTAAAATCCCTTTTCAGTTGTTACAGTTTGAGCAAGGAATCTGACCAATATATTTCTACACTGTCTCAATCATTGCAAGTGGTCAGGTGTCTGCAAAAGGAGTGTGATATTGGGAAGGATAGAGGGCATTTTCTGGGGAAGATTGACAGATGAGAGGTTTTCTGTTTTCATATACCCAGGGATTGATATAATAAGTCCTTCTATGCAGGGAAAGATCTGAATAGTACCCATAGTACACAACGGTGACATTTCAATATGCATAATCCACTGCCGATGAACCACTTGAGTATTAGTGAAAGTGAAAAATTTCAAACTCAAAAACTTATTGCTATCCAGTCAGAACTGACCCATAGTTGACCCTCTTGTGAATTTTTGGTCTGTAAATTGCTCTTCCTATTTTTCTCTCTTGGAGTCACTTGTTGTTAGGTGCCATTGAGTCCTGTACTACTCATAGAGAGACCCTATAAACAACAGATCTGAACTATGCTTTTTCTGGTGCCATTCTCACACTTTCAGACATGTAAGAGCCCATTGTGGCAGTCACTGTGTCAATACACCTGGTTGAGGGTCTTTCTCTACTTTGCCAACTCTCCACCCTTTCCAATATCAAGTCCTTCTCTAAGAATGTGAGGGGAAGTTTCATCATTCTTGCCTCCAAATAACACTCTGGCTGCACTCTCTCTGAGACATATCCATTTATTCTCTTCACTGTCCTTGGGATGCTCAGTGCCTCTTCTCCAAACACAGCTCAAAGGTGTTAATTCATTTTCCGTCATTCTTATTCATTGTCCAGCTCTCGGATGCATAGCAAGTAATTTGAAAGATCAGTAATTGGAAATCCTGAATCAGACATAACTTAGACCTCAAACTGACATCATTACTCCTCATTAATTTGGAAAGGTCCCAAACTGCAGATATTCCCTGGGTAATGTGCCTCCTTATTTCCTGACTGCTGGTACCAAGGGAGTTAATTGTGGGTCCAAGCAAGATGAAGCTTTTGAAAATTTCAGGCTCCTTTCCATCCATCATGACACTGCCTATCAGTGCAGTGGTAAGAATCTTTGTCTTCTTGACACTGAGATAAATCCAAGGACCCATGATCTTGAATCAATTTCATCTGAATTTCATGATCATCTTAAGAATAAGTTTGAGGCATTGAACATAAATGATCAAAGATCAGATGGGTTGTGAGATGATATCAAGGACATAATCCATGAGAAAAACAAAAGTTCATTTAAAAAAAATAAGAGAAAGAAAACATTGAAATAGATGTCAAAAGAGACCCTAAAGATTGCATTTGAGAAGGCAAAGCAAAAGGAAAACATGTCGAAGTGAAAGAGCTGAACAGAAGATTAAAAGGGCAGCTTGAGAGGACAAAGCAAAATATTATAATGGAATATGCAGAGAACTGGAATTGAAGAATAAAATGGGAAGGACTCACTCTGCATTTCTCAAGCTGAAAAAACTGAAAAACAAATTTATGCCTCATTTCATATTATTGAAAGATGCTATGGGCAATATATTGAATGACCCAGAAAGCATAAAAGAAGACAGAAGGAATACACAGAATCACTGTACCAGAAAGAATTGATTGGAGCCACTGGTGGATTAAAATTGTCAGAGAAACATAACCTTTGGTTAGGAGTAGTACTTTCTCTCGACAACATTGTTATTATGTGCCATTGAGTTGATTGATTATGACTCGTAGTACTCCTATGAACAATGGCTTTGAACCTTGGCCTATCCTGAGTCAACCTCACCATCTCATACACACCTGACCCTTTTGTCACAGTTTCCATGTAAATCTATCTCATCCATGCTTCCTCTTCTGCACTGATCCTCTACCCTGCCAAGTATGATGTCCTTCACCAAGGACTGGTCTCTCCTAGGAACACGCTCAAAGTATGTGAGATAGAACTTCAAAATCCTTTTCTCTGAGAAGCAAACTGGTTTCACCATCTCTAGCTCAGACCTATTTGTTCTGTTGGCAGGCCATGATATGTTCAGTACCCTTCTCTAAAACCACAACTCAAAGTCATAAATTCTTCTGTCATCCTTATTTATTGTATATACACATATAAACTTGCACAATGATCTACTGTGGTTACAGCTGCTCATCAACCAGTGGAAGAAAGACTTACCAGTTTATTTCTGTAAAACTTAAAGCCGTGAAATTACTCTGTGGAAGATCTTTTCTGTTGCTTTAGTTAGTGTAAGTAAAAATTAAAGTCAGTGGGATTTTAATTGCCTAGATTAAATTGTTGTTTTGTTGTATTTTAAATTATAGGAATAAAACTAGTTTTTATTATGAGCATCGCATAGCATAGGGCAAAGTTATAATCTGCTTCTTATGGTGTTGCAATAAGTAGCAGTCAACTCAATGACAATAACAACAACAAAACAATTGGCTTTGGATACTTTGACACATTAGACTAGATTTGTAGTTATGTATGACCAGAACCAGTTGCTATCTGTACCATTTCATAGTAATTTCATATATATATATAAAAAAAGAATAAGATTTTCTTTAAAAAATTACGTTTTCGATGGGCTGATTTTCTTTTTAGAAGTAGATCATCTAACTTTTCTCTTAAGGCTCTTCAAAGTGTTTGCTAGCATATAACCTTTTAGATCCCCTGTCAGTCAAGCACACTCTTTCAGCCGTAGAGAGATTTGATATATAAGTATATACGTTTAGATGAAAAACAAATGTGCTATTATTTCACTTTTTTCTCATAATTTCTCAACTTTGACATCTTCAACCTCTTTAGAGCCAAAAAAGAAAAAAAAAGAAAAACACACCACTCTAGATAATCTCTATCTTGATGGATATCAAAGTTTGTAATTGAGATATCATAGGGGTTAGATTTGAAATTTTAAAAAAACAAAACAAAAAATGTAGAAGGAAACCAGACTTTAATGTAAGCATGTTGTAGGAGGGAAAGTCTGCTATTTTTGAGGACAAGGACATTCCACATTTTCAAGGCTAAAAGTCTTGGTATATTGGGAGATATATGTAATTTACAAGTAAATTATTTAAAAATTACTAATAAGCAGATAATGACTCACCTTCATGAAGTTGCGTATGTTTGCTAATGGACAAAAATATAATTGTTGATTAATTTCTTAATTTCTTCCTTAAATGTAACTGGCTGCCTCCATTTGGGTTTGACACATTTTCCATGCTTACCAAAGCTGGCCATCAGGAAAGCTTTATTTTCAGCATAAGAGTCACTGCTACAAACGCATTAAGGTTTAAGTAAAGTTAACTCATATACTATGTAAGAAAATTTGAGAGAAATCCAATGTTCAATTTGAAACTTATATAAATACTATTTAGATTTTCATTAACTTTTAATTTAATTTGATCTTCGATATATTGTATAATTCCTTAAATTTACAGTGGTTGTTTTTGTAATACTTTAGAATTTGTACATATGTTTTCAAAATGAAAATAAATGAATCATGATATTTCACTTTGGTATAAAATGTATGTTACAAAATGCAACGCTATTTATATGCAAGTTCAAAATGAAGAAAAAAGAAAATGAAAACAAATCCCCAGGAAAAAAAATTGACCTTACACCTAGTCCATCTAAATTTAAAACCATCTCAGGAATGTGTTTGAAGCATTGAACACTAACGAACCAGATGAGTTGTAGGAGAACATCAAGGATATCATCCATGAAGCATGCAACAGGTCATTAAAAATGGAAAAAAGACCAACTGGATGTCAAAAACCTTCTGAATAATGCAAGAAAATGCTAAGAAAACAAAGAAAAGGGAAGATACCAAGAGGTTATTGAACTGAACAGAAGATTTCGAAGGTCAGTGCAGGAAGACAAAGCAAAGTATTAAAACAAAATTTAAAAAAAGCTGGAGTCAGAAAATAAAAAGAGATGAACTAGGGCAATACATCACAAGCTGAAAGAACTGACAAACGAATTCAAGCCTCGAGTTACAGTACTTAAACATGCTATGAGATGACTATTGCATGATCCAGAAAGTATCAAAAGAAGATAAAAAATGTATACAGAGTCACTGTACCAAAAATAATTGGCAAAAAATTAAAAAAAAATAATTGGCTGACACAGAAGAATTTTAGGAACAATGTATGCTTAAGAGGCAATGTTGATGCAGAAGGAAGTTCAAGCTGCTATGAAGGAATTAATTGACTTATTTCAACAAAGAGATGAAGCCCTGAATATGCTCATCAGGTAGGTTGTGTCAAGAAATCTGGAGGACAACTATCTGGCCAACTAATTAGAACCATATTTTCCCCATTCTAAAAAAAAAAAAAATAAAAGATGCTTCAATAGAGGGTAGAAATTAACAATATCACTAATATCACAGACATGTAAAAAGCCTGCTGAAGGTTATCCAAAAATGGCTGTAACGACACAGCAACAGAGAACTTCCAGAGATACAAGCTGGATTCAAAAAAGGTTGTGGCATTACAGACATATTGCCAATGTCAGATGGATCTCAGTTTCAATTAAAGAGTACCAAATAAATGTCTATCTGTGTTTCATTGACAATGAAAAGAAATTTGACTATGTTGATCACAACAATTCGTGACTAACATTGTAAAGAATGAGGATCCCAGAACATTTGACAGTGTGCTAGTCTATACTTAGACTAGGAAGCAGTCATAGAAACAGAGCATTGAAATATCATATGGCTCAAAATCAAGAAAGGTAGAGGTCAGGAATGTGTTATTTCACCATGCTTTTTCAGTCTATATGCAGAACAAATCAATTAGGAGGCTAGACTTTCTGAGGAGGAAAATGGCATCAGAATTGGAGGATAACTCATCAACAGCCTTAGGTAAGCCAATGAAACAACCTTGCTTGATGGAACTGAAGAGGTTCTAAGGCATTTGCTGTAGAAGGTTGAGAAGTGCGTTCTTCAATATGGACAGAAACATAACATCAAGAAAACAAAGATTCTCACCACTGGGCCAATTGGCAGCATTATAAAAGATGGAAAAGAGACTGACTGTTAACAATTTCATCTTGCTCATATTCACAATCAACACTCTCGGCATCAGCAGTCAGGAAACTAAAAAATGAGTTGCACTGGGGAAAGTCTACTGACAGAAACCTCTCCAAAATGCTGAAAAGCAATAATGTTAGCCTAGAGACCAAGGTGTGTCATGGTCTTCACAATTACTTGTGAAGCATCAGAGAAAGTGCACCTGATCCAGACCATGATCTTAACAATTACTTGCTAAGCATCAGAGAGTTGGACAATGACTGAGGATGACAGGAGAATTGATGCTTTTGAGATATAGTGTTAGAGAAGAGTAGTGAACAGACCATGGACTGCGAAGAGAATGAAGAACTGTGTCCTGGAGAGGGTGAAATCAATTTGTTCCTTGAAGGGAAGGATTCTGAAGCCCCTTTTCACATATTTTGGCATGTTTCCAGAAGGAACCATCTTGGAGAAAGATATGCTTGGAAGGGGAGGAAGATCCTGGATGAGATGGCTTGACATAGTAGGGTAATGAGGTAGGTGTATTTGAGACAGTGTCATTGACTCAGGATAGGATAGAGTTCAGGGCTATTTTTCATAAGGTTGCCATGAGACACATTCCACTGGACAGCACATAACAACAATAATGTAAAGCTATGTTTTGACTTGGGTATAGACCATAGCTAACTAAGGTAGTTTAAAAGCTACTTTACAAATAAACACAAAGTAGTTCTTTTTTTCAAGTCAGGATCCCATCATGGTGTTGGTTTGTGGGAGAGAATGTGGGATACTGTTAAACCTCATGAACCCTTGACCCGGATTCAGATAAGGACATGTGTACTGGTCCTGGTTACTAAGGAAATCTTGACAGACACATTCTTTCTTTTATAGTAAGAATTAAAAAGTGTTTCTCTTACTCTGGGGGAAAACTATTAAACTTGATTATTCCAATGCTCTCTAACAGGGAGGAAGTTCTTATTTACACTCCAAGAAAAGTGTGTGATTCACTCTGTAATTTTCTCATATAAATGAACAATATGGGAAGGGAGAATTGGGACTGCTTTAAAGAACAAGAAAAAGAAAGTCTATAGTGAATGTGAATTTTTAGGAATTCATTTTATAAACAAAACATGAGAGAAAAAAAATCCTAGGGTGCCTTCTAATACTTACTATTATCTATGGTTGCCCCACCCTGAATATCTCCAATCTTGCCTTAAACTTTAGTATTTAAATTATTAGATGTGCATGAGGTACTTAAAGAATTGTTGAAAGCATTTGAGTTTATGTAAACGATGTAACTATTATTTACATCGTTTTAAACTATTATTCATAATTACTAAAGAAGGCAACTGCTTGGAAGCGGGGGTGGCATCCACTTCAGTAATAGTTTGCCTCCGGAAACCCTATGAATCCAGAAAAAGGATGAAAGTCACACAAGTGTTGAGGACTTTCATTCATAGGGTCACTATGAGTCACCTACGACTCAACAACACTTAACAACAACAAAGGAGGAAACTAGCCAGAAAATTGACACAAATTGTTGAAACATTAATCACATTAACCACATTTATGATGAAATAATAACTTCATCATAAATAATAGTTGTAGTTGTTAGAAGCCACTAAGTTAGTTTCAACTTCTACATAATGAGCTGTGCTTAAGGTCAATGCTGCAGGCATTGTGTCAATTCAATTCATTGAAGACCTTCCTTTTTTGCTAAGCTTCTACTTTAACAAAAATAATGAACTGGTCCCTGATAACATGTTTAAAGTAAGTAAAACAGTGTTTGTTGTTGTTAGGTGCCATCAAGTCTAGTACAACTCATAGTGACCCTATGAACAACAGATCTGAACTCTGTCCTGTCCTGTGTCCTGTTTCTTCACATAGTAGAGTCCATTGCAGCTGTCACCATGTCATTCACCTTCTCCAAAATACAGCTTTTTGTTTTGACAGTTTGTGCGATATTAAGTACTCTTCTGTAATACTATAGCTCAAAGACATCAACTCTTCTCTTACCCTCATTTATTGTACAGCTCTCAGATGCGTAGCAATTGACTCTTTCTCAGTGCAGTATATTTTCTGATAACCTGACTTCTGGTACCGAAGATGTTGATTATGGATTCAAATAAGATGAAGTTGTTGACCGTTTCAATCATTTCTCCATTTATCATGCCTGTCAGTCCAGTGGTCAAAATTTTTGCTTTCTTGACATTGAAATGTATTTCCTATTGAAGTATTCTTTGTCTTCTGCAGCAAGAATTTTAACTCTTCTTCACTTACAGCAAGCAAGATTATATCATTTGGATAGTGTAGGTTATTTATGGGTCTTGCAGTGATCCTGATGTCACATTTTTCTTGATAGGATCCAATTTGTAATAATTTGTTCAACATACAAATTAAATAGGCAATGAGGAGGATACTATACTTTGTATACTATGCTATTAAAAATCATATAGTGTTCCCTTGCTATATTTACACAACAGCTTCTTTTTAGTCGTTCTTTTTATTGTTTGAATCTTAGCACTTCATAACAATTAGAAATTAATATATTGTCTTATTGTCTTTCAAATCAGGACAAAATTAATTTTTACAAAGAACATCTTGTCATAAAAAGTTAGTGTTTTATATATAGCAATGATATCACTCTAGAGACAAGTGTGTATAATCCAGGCCATGGTCTTCTCAATTACTTGTTATGTTTCAGAAAGTTGCACAATGACTAAGGATGATAGAAGAAGAAACGATGCTTTCTAGTTGTGGTGCTGGAGAAGAGTCTTGAACATACCATGGACTGCCAAGAAAACAAGTCACTCTCTTTTGGAGAGGGTGAAACCAAGTCTGTCCTTGGAGGCGAGGATTTTAAAGCTCTATCTCATATTCGTTGGGCAAGTGGTCAGGAGCGACTGATCCTTGGAGAAGGACATCGTGCTCGAAAGGGTGGAGGGACAGCACAGGAGAGGAAGAGTCTGCATGAGATGGATTGATACAGTAACTGGGGTAATGAAGGTTGGTGTGTCAGAATTAGTGAGACTGGCTCAGAACAGGGAAGGGTTTGGAGCTGCTGTACATATAGGGTTTCTATATGTTACAGCAGCATATAACAACAAAAACACACTATGTTGGTTGTTTTTAATTTAAGCCTCATGTTTAGAGTCAACAAGACCTCAGGGAAGGTCTTTGCATTTAAAAGTTGGTTGATATTGTATTTTGGAGGAACATTCTTCTAAGTGGTATAGCACTCTTCTGTCAATACGCAGTGCTGAGGTAACCTAGGGTTGCTGTGATGCTGAACCTTGTCCTACTGGGGTGTCAAATGCCATAATGGTTACACAGGATAGACAGTGTTTGGTGAAGCTCCCCAGTTTAAGACAGGTTTGAAAGCAGGAGTGGCATCCACTTTCTAAACAACATGCCTCTGGAAACTCTATGAACTTTGATTAATTATGATAGTTATAAGAAAGGCCTTTACATAGGGTTGTTATAAATTGTGCTAAACTCTGTGGCAATCAACAACAACAACATATATATGTGTGTGTGTGTGACACTAAATGTGTATTGATAGATATAGATATAGCTGTATAGATGTATAGATATAGATATATGTATGACACGAAATTATATGTATACATTTATCCTATATGCATAAGGATGGATGATGAAAAGATTGAGATTGTTCACAGCTTTAGTTTGCTTGGCTTCACAGTCAACACTCTTGGCATTAGTAGCCAGGAAATTAAAAGACATATTGCGATGGGAAAGTCTGCTATTAGGGACCTCTCCAAAGTTCTGAAGATCAATGGTGTCTCTCTGGATACTTCTGATACAGGCCATGGTCTTTGCTATCACTTGTTATGCATCAGAAAGTTGGACAATGACTAAGGAGGATAGAAGGAGAATTGATGCCTTTGGGCTGTGGTGCTGCTGGAGAAGAGTAATTGCGGGTACCAATGAATGGCTGCTAGGAAAACAGAAAGATTCCTCCTGGAAAGGGTGATACCAGGAGGCTCCCTGGAGGCAAGTATTCTGAGGCTCTGTCTAACATACTTTGGACATGTTGTAAGGAGGGACTGGTCCTTGAAGAGGGACATCATGCTTGGGAGGGTGGAGGGACAGTGCAGGAGGGGAAGGCCCTCTGTGAGGTGGATTGATTCAATGACTGGGGTAATCAGGATGGGTGTATCGGAGACAGTGCGATTGGCACAGGACAGAGCAGAGTTTAGAGTTGTACACAGGGTCGCTATGAGTCGCAAGCGACTGAATGGCACATAAAACAACAACAAATGTAGATATTATATATATTATGTATATAATATTATGTATAATAATACAACATATAACAAATATATATTAGTTGTTGTAGTTGTGTGCCATTGTGTAGGCATGAACCCATAGCTGACCTTTCAGCGGGTTTTCAAAGGCACAGGAGGAGATTTCTTATCCTGCCACAGAACAGCTGGTAGATTCAAACTGCGTGCCTTCAGGAGTGCAACACTGATTCTTACCACTAATAAAACTTTTTAGATAACATTTTTGTCACAGTATTTCATATATGAATAACAACATTGCAAATGAAGAGGTTCAGTCTTCTTATGGTATTATTCCTATTCTACTTCTTGTTATTGGGCTAATTACTTGTAATAACTCTAAAAACAACAAATCAAAGCTTTGTCCTATCTTGCCCAATCTTCATGATCTCTGACATTCTTAAGTCTATTGCTATCATCAAGGGGCCAATTTATCTAGTTGGAGGAGTCTTCCTGGTTTTTCTTATACTCTACTTTCCCAATATGATTTTTTTTCCAAAGAACTAGCTGCCTCTTTTACATAAAATACCTAACAATATAAGGAGCACTCTTACTGCATTTCTTCCAAGAAAGACTTGTTTATTTCCATGGCAGTCCATTAGATATTCGGTTATCTCCTACAACACCACAGTTTAAAGGCACTAATTCTTATCTTTTTATCCTTATTCATTATCCAACTTACAGATGTAAAGGAAACGTGTCTGGCATAGATAAGAAATATCTTAGTCTTTAAATTGCAACATATTTTTTCATTTCTTGACCACCACTAGTATTCATATCGATTGTGGTTCCAGAGAAGGTCAAATAATAAAATATTGTGAAAATATTATTGGTAATTATAAATACTAGCCAAAATTAGATCATCAAGCTACAATGGCAATTTTGTCTCTATCATTTATACTTCAAATCACTTGAAAAAATTTATATAATATTCTTTGTTTGAGTCTGATTAGGGTTCTATTAGAAATGTTTTGCATTTTATCTGTTCCTACTCTTGCTCACAGCTTTGTAAGATTGATACTATTATATTTTCTTCATCCAATCTAGGATAAATTCTGTTACACAATGATTAGTGATAGTGGAACAAATATTTACAGAGATGTCAGTCTGGAGACAAAGGTGCACCTGATACCTGCCTTGGTCTTTGCAATCACTTGCTATGTGTAAGACAGCTGGACAATGACTAGGGATGTAGCAGGAGAATTAATTCCTTTGAGCTGTGGTGTTGGAGATGAGTATTGAATATACTATGGACTGCTAAGAGAATGAACAGGTTCATCCTGGAGAGGGTGAAACCAGGCTGCTCCTTGGAGGCAAGGATTCTGAAGCTTTGTCTGACATACTTTGGACATGTTTCAAGGAGGTACCAGTCCTTGGAGAAGAACATTATGCTTAGGAGTGTGGAGGGACAGCGCAGGAGAGAAAGACCCTCAATAAGATTGGCACAAGATAGAGCAAGGTTTAGGGCTGTTGTACATAGGGTTGCTATGTTGTATATAGAGTCATAGGTGACTCGACAGCATATAACAACAACAACAATGTAACAACAACAACCCTGAAGAGTATTCTAAGCAAAGATTGCTATCAGATTCAAAGACTATGAGGTAATAATTTCCTTGGAAATCTAAGTAATAGCAAGGTTGATGTGGCCAAAGGGAGTAATGAATAGATTGAGTAACAGGAAGGAAGATAAGAGGCAGCATTAGGCACAATAGGCACTTATCTAACCTGTCAAACATCAAGATACATTTCTAAATCTAACCCTCTGATCTGAAAAAAAAAAGTGTTGGAAAACTTAGTCCTCCTCCCTGGTTTTATAAGTAAACATTTGGGAAAGCAGCCAAGACAGTTTTTCTAATACTTGTTATGGCTAATTTTGAGCTAAAAATGACAGTTAAGTATTGGTAACAGAGACAGCACAGACATCAATTCTAAAAATTTATTGGGGTTTTTTTATCATGTCATCGTGTCAACTCTGACTCATAGTGACCCTATGTACAACAGCTCTGAACTCTGCTCTATCCTGAGCCAATTTCATCGTCTCTGACACACTTACCCCCGTTACTCCAGTCACTGAGTCTATCCATCTCATCCAGGATCTTCCTCTTTCTCACTGTCTCTCCACCCTCCCAAGCATGATGTCCCTTTCCAAGGACTGGCTTCTCTTTGCAACATGCCCAAAGTATGTCAGATGGAGCTTCAAAATCCTTGC
>NW_006400235.1:456590-457982 GCF_000299155.1 Elephantulus edwardii | reverse complement strand
TGAAGATTCATTTACCACTCTCTTTAGTCTGGATTTCAGTTACGTGCAATCTTCCTAGTCAACAATCTACAAAGCCGTATTTCATTCTCAAAATTTTCCCTTGATTTCAATTTTTTACCTTACGTCTAAAACTCTATTTTAAAAGATTTTAAAACCCTAGTGTGAAACCTATACTTGGAACAGGAGTCAGTTGTCAGAAGACAGCAAAGAAACACTACATTGTTCAATTCAGGAAGGCTATATGCTATGGATATGTCCTCTCTCCATATCTTTCCAATCTATACAAAGAACAGATCATCCACTGGGTTCTTTGAGGAAGAATATGGCATCAGAATTGGAGGAAGACTCAGCAACAACCTGTGTTATACTGATGACACAATCTTGCTTGCTGATATTGAGGAGTGCCTGAGGCGTTTGCTGCAGAAGGTCAAGGACTGCAGCTTTCAATATGGATTGAAGCTCAACATCAAACAAAGATTCTCACCACTTGGCCAATTTCCAGTATTATGATATATAGTAAAGAGACTGAGATTGCTAACAGGTTCAGTTTGCTTGGTTTCACAATCAACATTCTCAGTATCAGCAGCCAGAAAATCAACAGACTAATTGCATTGGGAAAGTCTGCTGTCAGGGACCCCTCCAGAGTACTGAAGAGCAACGATGTTAGTCTGGAGACTAAGGTCAGCCTAATACAGGACATAGTCTTCACAATTACTTGCTATTCATCCTAAAGCTGAATAATGACATGGGCTGATAGAAGGAGAATTGATTCCTTTGAGCTTTGGTGCTGGAGAATAATACTGATTATGCCATAGACAGCTAGGAGAACAAATGGGTTTGTCCTAGAGAATGTGAAACCAGGCACTTCCTTGAAGGCAAAGATTCTGAAGCTCTGTCTGATATACTTTGGGAATATTGCAAGGAGGGACCAGTCCTTGAGAGGGACATTATGCTAGGGAGGTTGGAGGGACAGCGCAGGAGATGAAGATGCTTAATGAGACAGATTGATTCAGTGACTGGAGTAATGAGGGTAAGTATGTTAGACAATAAGGTTGTCTCAAGATAGAGCAGGGTTCAGAACTGTTGTACATAGGGTCACAACGACTCAATGGAACATAAAAGCAATAAATACCGTATTAGGGCAGAAAGGAGTTTCTTATTCCTCAGATTCTCTGATCAATTGATGTTCCTAAAAGTTCTTGAGTTCTATCTGCTGCTTTGTATTGTGGGTAAATACTTTGTTCTTTCTAGAGTATTTTTTACTCTCTTACTCCCTTAGAACTTGCTGACTCATCTGGAGTTGGAACTTCTGTTCAAATTTTGCATGCAATACTCTCAATTTTTTTTCTTTTCTTTTTTTTTTCTATAATTATATTTTATTAATTTTCATAA
>NW_006400235.1:452314-456157 GCF_000299155.1 Elephantulus edwardii | reverse complement strand
ATTGTGCTTGGCTGTACATGTACATATCCTTGAAGATGTATCATGGGGGTGTTGCAACCTAGAAGACACAAATTTGACTAACAAGTTATAAGTACATGATACTCTCAATTTTGGAAGATCCATTTCTATACTTTCAGTACTCGAGTGTTTGAACTCATTTTTTCTCATATTTTTTATGTAATAGCTAATAAGACAAAATTCAAAGGTACCACATACAATAGGCATAGTAAGTTTGCTTGTTTAAAGATATCCAGTTCCCATGAGAGGGAGGAACCCCCCAAAAAACTAAAAAAAATATATAAAAAACCTCTTTCAAGAATAACTTGATTTTTGTTTTATACTCAAATAGCTAATCCAATTAGATGTGTGTTTTCTGGTTACTGCCATGGCTAGTCATACAATTTCTAAAAATAGCTTTTCAATTTGTACAGTCCTACTCAAGGGTATTGTCAATGGAAACCACAAATTCTTTGTTCATTATAAAGGGCTCAGAAATCTTAGTGTCAATTGCAATTGACTCACTCACAAACAATAAATGCACCAAGGAACGGAAATTGAGCATTCATAGCTATAGAAATAACACAGATAATCTCTCTTTTTATTTGTTTTATTTCCCAATTGTTATCTGTGCTTTGATTAATTATCATCATCATAACTTAACAAAATTCATATTCAGTTTTGTAAATGGAAGCTGGTAATAGTTGCATCTTTTTAACTCTGGTGTTACAACCATTAGTTTTACTCTAATACTTACACTTATACTAATAATACTAATATTTATGTAGATTTTTTACTAATATTATTCTGAAATTAATTAACAATGAAAGGAACAATATTCTAATAAAATTGGTTCTCAGAATTGAGTCTGAGGGAAGCTAAAAGAGTTTGACTTGTTATTGGAGTCTGAGCAAATTTGTGCAGAATGTGAATTTGCTAATAAGTTAACTATGGAAACATGTTTAAACTTTTCTTCTAACATAAAACTTTTAATTGCATTAAAATTTTAAAGTAAAAATCATTTTACAATGTCATATGGTTGATTTTTTTAAGAATCTTTTGATATCTTTGCTGTTGAGAGAGAGAATTCAGACAACGTTGTTGTGCCATCAAATAACTTGCGACTCATAGCTACCCTGTGTACAAGAGCCCTAAACCCTGCTCTATCCTGTGCCAGCCTCACTGTCTCTGACACACTTACTCCCACTACCCCAATCACTGAATCGACCCATCTCATAGAGGATCTTCCTCTCCTGCGCTGTCCATCTGATCTCCCAAATGTGATGTTCCTCTCCAAGGACTGGTCCCTCCTTGCTACATGCCCAAAGTATGTCAGACAAAACTTCAGAATCCTTGACTCCAAGGAGCAGCCTGGCTTCACCCTCTCCAGGACTAACTTGTTTGTTCCCCTAGCAGTCCATGGGATATTTAATAGTATTCTCCAGCACCACAGCTCAAAGGCATCAATTCTCTTTCTATCATCCCTAGTCACTGTCCAACTCTTCCTATGAACAGCACGCAATTGCAAAGACTATAGCCCAGATCAGGTGCACTTTAGTCTTCAACCTGACGTTGCTCTTCAGTACTCTGGAGAAGTCCCTCACAGCTGACTTTCCCAATGCAATTTGTCTCTTGATTTCCTGGCTGCTGATACCAAGAGCCAGGCAAACTAAATATAAGGAATAGTAAACCATAGCAAACTGAAAGCATTTTTATCCTTTGTCTTTGCTTTCCAAGATTTTAAAGACTTATGGGAGGAAAGTAAAATAAATCCTAACATTATTTTTCCTGGGTATATTTGCATAACTGTTTAATGTTTTTGTTGTGTACTATTGAATCAGAACTAACCCATAGGTTAGTTCTAGTAGGTTTTCAGAGACAGTTTAATCTCAGGAGGGATTAACCATCCATCTCCTGCTAAGCAGGTGGTGGATTTGAGCTATATGCTTTAGGGATGGCAACACAGTTTCTTACCACTAGGCCATCAGAGTTTACTAACTGCTTAATAGTATATAAAATAATTAACTTTTAACATGGGATATATATTGTATGTGAGATACTTCATAAGATTCCCCTCCCCCCCATTTAGTGTTTTATCCTGGAAGACAAATTGGTGTCCCATTTTAATGATAAAAAAGGACTTGGAGGAATCATCAAAAAATTTAAGAGACAGATATAAAGTAGTCAAACCCCAATCTCATTCCCTACCTCCCACCTAGGAGGAAAATTATACATTTTAATTTCAGTTACTTAAAAGTGGACATTAAATTCACAAGACTATTGTAATTTCAGATCCTGCTTCCATGTATTTGAAATCTACTTAGTGCATTACCACATAGAGAAAAAAGAAAAAAAAACTGATGATGAAAGAAAAACTTGGTATTTTATTTTCTCTAAAATTTCTGACCTTACTCTGTTTTATAACCAATTTGAATTTACCAGCATGCTGGACACTCAGTAATTATATTTTGGTAAAGTGCTTTTTACCTGAAATCTGCATTATATGTAAGACATTTTCATAAAAGGATGTAGACTTTAATGAGTAAGCTGCTCAGTAATTTTTATCTCTCACTTAACAAGGAATATATTGTTCTTATAATTTGCACTTCTTAGTCATATGACATCCTTTTGTCCTTGTCATAATTGGTCTAATGAATTTCCAAAAATAAATGAAAGTCTAATTTGATCCGGTACCCATGAACAATCCACTCATTCACATCCAAATCACTGACCTGATTCGAAGACACATCACACCAAAATGAAGTCATGGTTTTCTGCTAAATGTATTGCCTCAGTACAAGCTTTTGAATAGCCTCTTCTTAAGTTTTTGGTGTGGGGATTTCCAGTAAAAAAGAATCACAATTTGATCTCATAAACCTTGGTGCCACAAACTTATTTAAAATGATAGAAACTTAAAATTGGAAGAAAAATTGGGTCATAATCCATTAAGATTTTTAATTTAATGTATTACTGCTTTGTGGGGGGGTTAACAACTCTGCAACATGGTAGGATATTCTGCAAGTGATACACTTAAATTTTTTAATAGGATTTCTAATTTGACAAAGAACATTTCTTCTCAATATCTAACATAAAATTCCTACCAGAGAATTACTCAGAAATAGTAAGGAGATCTATTCCTTTCTTTTCGTTCTTGAGAGAATATATCCACAGGCACAATTTGGATATATTTTACAATTTCAAATCTAAATTCAGAACGCTTTTTATCAAAGAAGAGATGGGTATTAAATTGGGTGAAGATAAAGGCAATATGCAGTAAGAGAATGATCAGAACAGTATCAATAAGGAAGAGGAAAAGGCAAAAAGATGTTTAAGAATTCATTATAGATAACAAAAGCAAACGCTATTATATACACAATCTGATATAATTAACAATAACAGACACTAATATTACTTCAAGTGAGTAATAAAGTTGACAGGCAAGATCAGCAGATATCTATGGACAGATATAGAGATGTATGTTGTTGTTACTGTGTACCATCGTTTTGCTACCTACTCGTAGCTGACGCTCTGACAGGTTTTCAGAGGCAATTTAATCACATGGGAAGAGATTGTGTATCCTTCTGCTATGGAACAGCTGGTGAATTTGAACTACATGCCTTCAGGATTATAGCACAGCTTCTTGCTACTAGGCCATCAGTGCTCCCTATAGATGTATACATGGTATTGTTGATGAGTACCTTAGAGTTGGAACTGACCCATAGCTAACCCTTAGGCAGTTTTTCAGAGGCAGTTAATCCCATGGAATGAGCTTGCTCATACTTTTCCAGCAGAGCAACCGATGGCCTCAAACTGTGTCCTTTTGGAATTTCAGTGACGTTTCTTGTC
>NW_006400235.1:450208-451344 GCF_000299155.1 Elephantulus edwardii | reverse complement strand
ATAGTCAATCAGATTCCTGTGTAGACCATCGATGGTGCATGTGGTTAGTTGATATTTATGCTTCTTATATAATGTGTTTGTAATGAATAGATCATTGATTGTACAGAATTCTATCATTTTGTCTTCTCTAGCCTCATTACGGTCACCAAGTCCATGCTTTCCAACTGTCTCTTTTTTCCTGTTCCCAACTTTTGCATTCTAATCACCCATTATTATCAAAGTTTGTCAGTTGCATGCTCAATTGATTTCCAACTGCAAACATTGGTAGACATTATCTATTTCCTGCTGCATACATTTGAATAATAATGGCATTAATGGGTCTTCCTTGTATGTGCATGAATATTACCCTGTCACTCACAGCACTGTATTTCAAGATGGACCTAGAAATGGTCACTATGACAGTGACCCCATTTCCCCTCATCTTTTCATTTCCAGTGTTGTAGATCATATGATTATCTGATTCAAAATGTCCCATGCCAACCCCTTTCATTTAGCCAGTGTCTAGTATGCCAACATTTATGTGTTTCATTTCTCCCTTAATAATCTCCAATTTTACTTCTCACATTCCATGTTCCTATCAGTCAGTAGTTTCTGTTTGCAACTGTTCCTCCTCCTTTGTGAGCTCCAGTAAGAAGGCTCTGCATCTGGTGCTATATCTGCTTATTTACTCTAAGTGTGTTCCTTGGAATGAGACATCCTGCTTGGAATGGCAGCTATCAGTAAAAGAGAATACGACCCTCAACATGATGAAGTGATTTCATGAACACAGCAGTAGGCTGGAGTGTGTCAGAAATTGTGAGAATGGGACCGTATAGGACAGGGTTTGAGTATGTTGTTCATAGGGTAGTCCTCATGAGTAACCCTAACAGTCACCTAACAATAAAATAATGTAATTAATAATATGAGGGGGAAATACACTCAATAGAAAAATAAATTATATAATGTGAAAAGGGCAGCATTTGTTTAGGGTCAAATGGCAGAAAAAAAAGCTAATGAAAATGGAAAGTACAAGGCAAATGTGGACAGAGTGCTGTTACAATGTAAGAATTATAATCAGTATCATGAAACATAAAGTATAAGAATTATTCAGTGTAATATCCATTTCTCTTATAAATATTTACTCAATTCAATTTTAA
>NW_006400235.1:441672-446338 GCF_000299155.1 Elephantulus edwardii | reverse complement strand
ATGAATAAGTCATTGTGCAAAATTCAATCATCCTATCTCCAAGAAGATTTTTATTTTCTTGGTGTTGACTTTTAGCCCATATTGAACGCTTTGGTTTTTATCGTATGCAGTTTTTCTTAACCTTCAGCAATCACATTTTTATCATCTGCATAAAGCCAGTCAATGTCAAATCTTATCTAATCCTGATACCACATTCTTCTTCAGCATACTCATTGACTCAGGATACAGATTGAGGAACAGAAAATAAACTGCTAATATTCAACATTACATTCCAACCTGTAGAAAATCAAAACAATGTTTCCTGCATTTGAGGGTATATTTTAATGTTGTTGTTGATTCCCTTTGATTTGAGCACGACTCATAGCAACCCTATGGAAAAAAGATCTGAAGCCCCCTACAACTATTGACATTTATCGAAGTTCATGGAATTTCCAGAGACATGTTATTTAGGAATTGGATGGCACTCTGGTGAGAGATAGTATTTAATATTTTAGTCTGATAACATGAGCTTAAGATAGATTTATCTCACCTCTAACACATTTCTTGGTTTCCCAAATGGTAAATTAAAGTTTAAAAACCCCTGATTACATAGTTCACATTTGATCACAAGCAAATAGAGGTAAGTCATTAATAGTAATTGTGGAATGAAAAATGTTATAAAATAAAATATATGCAAAATAGAAAATGCTTAACTCAGAAAAAACTTTTCAAACATTGATAGTTAACTAGTGTATAATAAGTTGTGTTTTTAACCCAAAACTGAGCATCTCTAACATTGTGAACCCATCATGGGTTCTGTGAGAGGCAAAGGGCAGTCTTTTTATGTTAAGATTTGTAGCCTTGAAAGCCCAGTTGAGGATTGTTATGGACCAATACTGACTTGATCTTAGTGACTGTTCATTTTTTTAACAGTAACTAATTCTTTTCAATGATTTATCAATAAAATTCCGAGATTTGTTGTTCTGTATGACCACATCTACTAGGAACCTAAAAAGAAAAAAAAATATCAAATGATAACTGAGATAGTAGCCTAATAAATTTTCATGAAAAGCTAATTTTTTCTTTTGACGGTGGTAACATTCTTTAAAATGTCCTAGTTTTTCACTATAGTAACTAAAATTTGTTGCTAATTATGGTACCACTGTCACTCTCATTCCCATCAAATTAGAACTGGCTGGTTGAGCCTCCAGTGGGCTTGCAGAGGCTGTAAACTGCATATGAGGAGGTTTCCCATCTTTTTCCTGTGGAAGAGCTGGTGAAATTACATCAGTGAGGTATCACTTTCACATTAGCAGCACAGTTCTCTATGTACTAAGCCACCAGTTTTTCTAAATGCCAACGTAAACATGAAGAAATTAAAATTCATAGAATAAATTAACTGAATTTTTAAATGTTATTTATTTTTATTTGACTGATAGTTTATAAATCATATTGGTTATTCATAAAATCATTCACAGACATTTCATGTTATAACATCAATTACCAGTGATAATTGTAATTTCTGTTACATTTATTACCAGTGATTATTGTAATTAATCAATTACAATGTCTAATCAAACCCTTATTGGGTATATATACTGACTTTGCTTCCAACCAACTTATTTATTTAGTAATTTTTATCCCTCTCTTACCCCACTGTCATGATTGTTATGTCTCCAATATTCATTTTATTTTTGTATGAACCTTGCATTAAGCTTTTATAATAATAGTTTTATATCATAATTGTCTATTTTTTACTAGCTTATAATAGCATCATTTTTTAGATATGTACATATTGTGCACTTTAATTTTTGTAATATGTATATATATGTATATACTGGTTTACTTACAAAGTTTATATACGTTGTTTTTCAGAACTTTTTCCTTCACCCATCTCTCCATCCACCCATCAAATTGTGTGACCCTATGATTAAGCATCCCCCATTCCCTCCTTGGATCCTTGCACACATTCTACAATAATGGCCTTATACAGTATTTGTCTTTATGAGACTGAGTTAGAAATTAACTTAAATTTTTGAAGAATAATCTGTTCTATTTATTAGAACACTTTTTCAGATTATGAATCAAACTAGAGAAATTACAACATTCAAGAAGATTCAAGAGATGGAAGCATTTCCAAAAGGTGGGGGAAAAAACAAGCTTGTGGTGAAACAAAAGTAAATGTCTATTTATGGCAATGTTTCATTTGTTTTCTCAGACTGTGAATTTTTGTGAAAGGATATTGCCTATTTTTATCCTATGAAATCATCCTCCTGTGATATAATTGTTAGATTGAAATATGTGACCTTTGGAATATATTAGCAATTTGGCATATGACCAACTATGCTACTAGGGCTTCTTTTAAAATGGTGAATTTAAGAATTAAAAAAAAAAAAGAACCAAAACCCACTCCTCCTTTCTAAAATAAAGGCAATTAAATTTTCAAAATAAAAAAATGAAGAACTTTAGAAATTAAGTAAAAGCTTACATTCACTTGTGGAGTATTTATAAAGTAAAATAGAGGAATCTTAATAAGAGTAGCATGTTTTATAACATTTATAATTTAGCTTTAGCCCATTCTCTTGTTTCCAGTTGTGATACAGTAAATTGTTCACTAAAACTTTTTTAGCCATTTTCCTTAACTTTCACAACACGTCTAGAAGGAACTACACAAATGTAGAGTGTTTGTGGTCTCCCTAAGGGAACCTTCTAGCTTGTAGGATAAATAATACCTTTAATATAGAATAGTAGAAATAAGTTTTACAGAATCCTAAATGGTGATTGGTCAATTTTTCCATCCTAAGATATTTCAAATGAGTAAGATCAGAGACAGAAATTAGAAATTTCTCTATCATTAAGAAAAATTAAGTAGTGTAGCACAAGATTGAGAACCAGACCAGAATGGTGATCAACAGTAGAAATGGAAAAAAAGGTTGATGAAGAGTCAGAGATTAATGTAAAACAATTGGGATAAAACTGTTCCCCTATAAAGTCACAGCCAGGGGATTTTACCTAGGCTTACTGGTAGAGAAGTGAGGGTAGGTACATATAATTGACAGAACTAAAAGGGTTTGGTCTTCTGGTAGCGATTAGGAGTTGTGTTGCCAATCCAAGGCACATAGTTGAATCTACCAGCTGCTCTGAGGAAAATGTTCTCTTGTATAATATACTGCCTCTGAAAACCCACTAGAGGGTCAGGTATGACTTAGTTCTGACTCAATGGTACACAACAATAACAACAACCAAAGAGCTTAGTCACACTGGCTAAACTTCTCAATATAGGGCCCAGCTGAAGATCAAAAGGCCTAAGATGCTCTCCTAGTTGAGGAACTGCATCCTGATAATTTTTAACTCCTTACTTCTCTAACAAAACCAGTAATCAAAAACATGTTTTGCTCAAGTAGAGAGTTACTTAGATTGGGTTATAAAAGAACCAAAGAATGAAATTTTTAAAAGTTCCTTGCAACAATAATAATGAAAATACAAGTTGCCCTGGGACAGAGCTAAGGCTGTCCTCAGGGGGCAGTTCATAACAATAGGCACAAACACACACACAAAAAGAAAAAAAAAAGAAGAAGAATCAATGATCTAATTCAACACCTTCAACAAATAGAACAATATCAACGGTCTAATTCTACAACCTCAAGAAGAAAAGAAATTATAAGGAAAAGAGCTGAAACCAATGAGATAAACAGAAAAACAGTTGAAACAATCAATAAGACCAGGAGCTAGCTTTTCAAAAGGGTCAGTAAAATAGACAAACCAGGGGCAAATTTAACAAAAGAAAAAAAGAAAGAAAGACTCATAACTTGATTAAGAAATGACAGAGTGACATCACAACAGAATCAGAGGAAATTAAATTGACAATATCAGAATACTATGAAAAGCTATACTCTGATAAATTAAGAAACCTAGAGGAAATGGACAAATTCCTTGAAACACATCCCCTGCTCAGATTGACAAGGACAGATATAGAACACTTGAACAGGCCTATCACAAAGAACACATTGAAAAGGTCATAAAAAGACTTCCCCGTAAGAAAAGTCCTGGACCAGTGGGCTTCACAGCTGAATTCTACCAAACATTCAGAGAGGATTTAGTATTCATTCAACTTAAATTATTTTTAAAAAAAATGAGAAAAAAAGAAACAATTCCAGAGTCATTCTATGAAGCAAGAATAACTTTAATACCAAAACCAGGCAAAGATTTTACCTAGAAAGAAAATAACAGACCAATATCTCTCATGAATATAGATACATAAAACCTTAACAAAATCCTAGCCAACAGAATCCAAAAGCACATAAAAAAAATAATTCACCATGACCAAGTGGGATTCATAACAGATATGGAACGATGGTTCCACATAAGAAAAACAATCAATATAATTCACTACATTAACAAAGTAAATAACAATAATCATATCTTAGCAATTGATGCAGAAAAAATCATTTGACAAAATCCCTTCCTGATAAAAACACTCAGCAAAATTGCTATAGAAGGGAATTTCCTCAACATAGTGAAAAGTATATATGCAAAACCAAGAGCCAACATTGTTCTCAATGGACAAAGACTAAAAACATTTTCCTTGCAAACAAGGACAAGACAAAGATGGCTCCTGTCACCATTTCTTTTCAATATTGTATTTTAAGTGCTTGCTAGGGCAATAAGACAAGAGAAGGAGGGGGAA
>NW_006400235.1:438316-439014 GCF_000299155.1 Elephantulus edwardii | reverse complement strand
GAACATAGAAATTCCATATGACCCAGCTATTCCACTACTTGGGATATACCCTGAGAAAATGAGAAATAAGGCACAAATGGAGATTTGTACACCAATGTTCATAGTAGTTTTATTCACCATCGCAAGAACATGGAAACAGCCCAGACGTTCAACCATAAATTAATGGATTGAGAAATTATGGTAAACTCACACAATGGAATACTATGCAGCATGTAGGAGCAATAATTTTGTAAATTATTACCTAACTTGGGAGAGACTAGACAGCATTATTCTGAATGAACTAACTAGTCCCACAAGGATAAATATTGTATAAAATCATTATTGTAGAATGAGTATAAGGAATCAAGAGGGGTGGGAGAGGGTGGAAGAAGTGGAATGAAGAAGTGCAGGGGGAGGAGGGATTAATCATGGGTTGTTCAGTTTGGTGGATGGAGGGGGGTGAGGGAAATTGAAAAAAAAAATCTGTTCTCAAAACCAATGTAATTTAATTTTGTAAATAAACTAGTATAAACTATAAAAAAATAAAACAAATATCCCACATGTTTTGTTAGGTCTGTGTAGCCATTGCAAAGATTAACTAATGGAGTAGTAATTTCGGGAGAATGTGAGAGGGATGATTGGGGTTTGATTTTGATAAGAGTAGGTGAGGAGAACCTGGAGCACTTGCTGCAGAAGGTCAAGGATTGCAGCTTTCAATA
>NW_006400235.1:418872-419661 GCF_000299155.1 Elephantulus edwardii | reverse complement strand
GGTGGATTGATTCAGTGACTGGGATAATTGGGATGGGAGTGTCAGAGATGGTGCGATTGGCACAGGACAGAGCGGAGTTTAGGGCTGTTGTACATAGGGTCGCTATGAGTCACAAGCGACTCGACGGTACATAACAGCAACAACAACAATGTAGAAGTTGGGTTTCTCACTTCCAAACTCCTGTATGTTAAACTACAGCAATAGTTCATTAAATATTTTCCCATAAATATTTTCCGTATCATCCATATTATAACTGAAGGCTGAATTTTCTTTCAATTTGAAAAAAATGATTATTCTTCCCTTTGGGTTTTCAAGTTCAAAGTCTTTGCACATTCCAATGTAGCTTATTCTTTTTGAGCTTTCCTGGAAATCTTCTGTTCAGCTCTCTTATGTCATCATTTCTACTTCTCCTTTTAGCTTTTCTATGCTCCACCACAAAATTTAGAGTCTCCTGTGGCATTCATTTCTTTCTAACTCATCTTTCAAATGATATTTTCCCTTCATATATGATGTCCTCTCATCTCATAATTCATCTAGACTTCTGACATTAGAGTTCAATGCATCAAATTTCTCTGGTGTTTGGGGTTTTTTTGTGTGTGGTTTTTTTTTTTGTTATGACTGCTATGGCTATTGCCCCATCAGGACTTTGTCTGGCTGGTGTAAGAATTTCTTGTTTTGAGGAGCATCTACTGCATTCTTGGTTCTCTTTTATTGGTGGTAACACTGTGTTATCCTGCTACCGGATATGTTCAATATATTGCAAGACTAGGCAAGGCTCCTGTGGATTGA
>NW_006400235.1:416247-417547 GCF_000299155.1 Elephantulus edwardii | reverse complement strand
TCTGATGACTGCCTCTTGGTCCAAGTATAGGTTTTGCATTAGCACGATTAAATGTTCTGGGATTCCCATTCTTCTCAGAATCAGCCACAGTTTGTTATGATCCACGCAGTCAAATGCCTTTGCATAATCAATGAAGCACAAATAGACATTCTTCTGGTATTCTCTGCTTTCAGCTAAGATCCATCTAACATTGGTTACAATATCCCTAGTACCACGACCCCTTCTAAACCCAGCCTGGATTTCTGGCAGTTGTGATAATTTTCTAATAATCTTCTCTGAATTAATTTCCTTAAGAAATGAATGGACTTGATTATAAGTCCTGCCTTTCCTAATGTGACATAACTCATGGGTAGAGGGAGGGGTAGTTAAATGAAATGGAGGAAATCCAACAGGGATCTGGAAAGATAGGGCAATGGTGGGCCCCTGAACACACTTGAAGGACCTTATCTGACTCTTGCCCACTGTCTGGAAGCTTATTGTGTCTTTTTCTGGAGGTTCTGGCCCTGCTGTCTAGAAGCCCCACCCCTGCCACCTGGAAGTTCCTCATCATCATCCAGAAATCCTGCTCCTACCACCAAGAAGTCCTGCCCTGCTGCCCAGAAATCCCACCCGCATCACTGGGAGGTCCTGGACCTATCATTTGGAAGCCTTGGTGCCACTGTCTGGACAACCCAACCCCAATGCCTGGAGGACAACCTGCTGCCACCCTACAGAACTGCACCAGAGATATCTGTGTTATAGGTAAAACCATTTAATTCCTTCTCCCCTCCCAAAGCATGAGTTGCCTCTAGCCTGGAGCACTTTGGACTTGTTGAGCTGCAGCAATTATCTGAAAGAGGAAGCTGCTAATTCCTGAATTGAAGCAAATCTTCCCTTGAGTTAAAAGTTGAGAGAGAAACCCAGGCAGGGTAGCTGTCCTGTCCTCCCCTGGAGCAGTGATGTCACACCAAGAGCCTGCTATTGCCTCAAGTGTGGAAAAACTTTACCAAAGCAATGTGACGTAGGAACCAGGCTACCTCACACCCTACACAAGGCCACAGACAGTCATCACCCCTAAAACGTTACACAGTATCAGTGGATGTCCTGAAGTCACAAAATCTGATGGAACGTTCTGACACAGAATTTTTTTTTATAATTATATTTTATTAATTTTCATAAACATTTACATCTGACACAGAATTTAAAGAACAGTGATTGAATATTTTCAATGGGTGAAAGAAAAACTTGAAGAATTAAAGGACACTGCAAGTAAAAACCAGAGAACCTTAAAATAAAATCTAAAAGAAACAAATAAAAAAAA
>NW_006400235.1:413561-415292 GCF_000299155.1 Elephantulus edwardii | reverse complement strand
GATATGTGATTAGGTATTATTGTCATGGCAGAAGTCCAGAACGAAGACTGCATAGTGGAGTGGACCTTGGGGGAGGGATTGTAAAATGATCAGGGAACTTTTCTTTTACTTTTCAAAGAGAAGAGGATACTGGGAGGGAGGGATTGGCAGGGAGAAAAGTGCACCAATAAATGAATGAATGGAAAGCCAAAGTCTCTGCAAATTTTCATTAAAATTAATAAAAAAAGATAAAGCAAAAAACAAAAACAAATCAAAACCCCAAAAATAAAACCACCAGGCATATCTGCTTCCTAACAACATGCCTGTGAAAACTCTAGGAACTTTGATAAATTTCAATAGTTATATAAAGGCTTCAAGTCTTTCCTTTATAGAGTCACTATGAGTCATGCTTGACTTGACAGCACTCAACTATAACAATACATCATAGTTAAATTTACCAGAACCAAAGGAGAGAATAAAGAGTAACCCATACGGGAAAGCAAATGAGATTAAGTTCCAATTTCTCAGCAGAAACTATGCAAGCAAGATCACAGTGGAATGGCATATATCAATACCCAAAGAACACAACTGTCAATCAAGAATATGACACCCAGCAAAACTATCCATCAAATATGGAGGAGAGATCAAGATATTATCAGAAAAACAGAACCTAAGGAGTTTGTAAAAAGAAGACCAGCATTGCAGGAAAGACTGAGAGATGTCCTTCTTATAGAGGTTCCACAGAAAGCAGGAAGGACCAAAGTAAGCAGAAACAACACCAAAAAAGAACTCAACAAAATGATAAAAATAAAAACTTGAAGCTCAAAAATCACACCGGATGTGAATGGTTTAAATGCACTACTGAAGAGAAAAAGAGTAGCAGATTGGATAAAAAAACAATATCTATCAATATGCTTTCTACAAGAGCCATACCTGGAAAGTGAACTTTAAAAAAAAAAGACTAAAAATAAAAGGGTGGGGAAAAAAATATACCAAGCAAATGACAATCAGAAAAAAACCAGGAATAGCAATATTAATCTCTGATAAAATAGACTTCAATGTGAAAACCATTCTAAAGGACAAGGAAGGTCAGTACATAATGTTTAAAGAGCCAATATAACAAGAGAAGATAACAATAATAAGTATTGATGCACCAAATGATAGACCTGCAAAATATAGAAAACATTAACAAAATTGAAAAAATAGACAACACTGCTATAGTAGTTGGAGACTTCAATACACCACTCTCAAGAAAAGATAGAACTACCAGAAAGAAAATCAACAAAGATGCTTAAGAATTAATCCACAAAATAAATCTACCCAATTGTGTATATATATAAAAAGAGCAAAGAATACCTAAGTATACCTTCTTGTATGTCCAATGAACATTCTAGAGAATAGATCACATTTTAGGTCATAAGGCAAGCATCAATAAATTAAAACAAACAAACGAACAAACAAAAAAAAACACCCAACAACCAGAAGTAAAATAAAACATCTTCTCAGACCCCAATGATAAATTAGATAAATTTCTAAAATTAGAAATTAATAACAAGAGGATAAAGGAGAAAAAATAATCATGCCTTTTGAGGCTGAACAGCACCTTCTTAGAACATGATTGGGTAACAGATGAAAAAAAAATTACATTAAAAAGTTTCTTTACAAATGACAAGGATAACACAATCTACAAAAACCTCTGGGAAACGGCCAACACAGTAATACAAGGTCCATTTACAGCAATAAGCAAACACA
>NW_006400235.1:406481-408992 GCF_000299155.1 Elephantulus edwardii | reverse complement strand
TTGGAGAGGGACATCATGCTGGGCAGAGTGGAGGGACAACGCCTGAGGGGAAGACCCTCTATGAGGTGGATTGATTCTGTGACTGGGGTAATTGGGATGGATGTTGCAGAGGCAGTGAGATTGGCACAGGATAGAGCAGGGTTTAAGGCTGTTTTACATAGGGTCGCTATGAGTCGCAAGGGACTGGACGGCACATTACAACAACAACAACAACCTAAGCTGGCACAAAACAAAAGTGAACACTTGAACTTACCCACTACAAAAGGAGAAATTGAAAAGGTAATAAAATAACTTCCAATAAAAAAAAACAACCCTAGACCAAATGGTTTTACAAGTGAATTTTATCAAACTTTTGGAGAATTGTCATCAATTCTACATAAAGTACTTAAAAAAAATAAAAAAAGATGTAATTCTTCCATACTCGTTCTTTGAAGCAAACATATGCTTGATACCAAAACCAGGTAAAGACATCACCAAAATAGAAAACTTTATGCCAGTATCTCTCATGAACATAAATGCAAAAACCTGAATAAAATCCTGGCTGGTAGACTCGGACAATATTGTTGTTGCTGATTGCCTTTGAGTCGAGCACCACTCATAGGGACCCTATGAACCAAAGACCAGACCTGAAACTCCTCTACAACTATCAATATTTATCAAAGTTCATAGAGTTTCTGGAGTCATGTTAGTTAGGAAGTGGATGCCACACCTGTTTCCAAACTTGTCATAGTATATTATTGTACTTATGTGCCATTGAGTTGTCTGTGATGTATAGCAACCCTATGTACAGCATCTCTGAACCTTTCCGTGTGTTGAGCCAGTTTTACTAATTCTGACACACTAACATTCATTGCACCAGAAACTGTATCTATCCACCTCATCCTGAGTCTTCCTCTTCCTGTGTTTTATCTCCACACTTCTGAGCATGATATCCTTCTCCAAGGACTGATCTCTTCTGGCCATGTGCCCAAAGTAAGAGAGGCTGACTTTCAAAGTGCTAGCTCCAAAGACATACTTGGTTTCACCCTCTCCAAGATAGACCTATTTGTTTTCTTGGCAGTTCATGGTATGTTTAAGACTTCTCCAGGACCACAACTCAAAGACATCTATTCTTCTGTCATCCTTAGTAATTGCCCAACTTTCTGAAGCATAACAAGTAATTTGAGAAGACCATGGCCTGTATTAGGTGCACTTTAGTATCTAGAGTAATATTGTTGCTGTTCAGGACTCTCGAGAAGTCCATCACAGCATATTTTCCCAATGCAATTATTTTTATTTCCTAACTGCTGGTGTTAAAAGTATTGATTTTAAATCCGGGTAAGCTGTAATTGGTAACAATTTCAATTTCTTCTCTGTCTATTATGGTGCTGACAACTGGATCAGTGGTGAGAATCTTTGTCCTTTTAACGTTAACCTTCAATCCATATTGAAGTCTATAGTCCTTAACCTTTTGCAGCAAGGGCTTCTGGTCTTCTTCAGTTTCAGCAAGCAAGGTTGTGTGATCTGAAAATCATAGGTTGTTAATGAGTCTTCCTCCAGTATTGATGCCATATTCTTCCTCATAAAGCCCTGCATACAGAATGATTTGTTTTGCATACAGATTGAAAAGGTATGGGAATAGGATGCATCCCTGAGGCACTCCTTTCCTGATTTTGAACCATGCAGTGTTTTATTGCTCTGTTCTGAGGACTGTTTCTTGGTCCGGGTATAGGTTTCATATAAGCATAATCAAGGTTTCTCAGATTCCAATTTTCCTCAAGATAAGTCACAACTTGTGGTGATCCACACAGTCAAATGCCTTTGCATAGTCAACGAAACACAGATAGGCATTCTTCAGATACTCTCTGCTTTCTGCCAAGATCCATCTGACATGGGCAATAATGTCCCTAATGCCATGAACTCTTCTAAATCCAGGTTGTATTTCTAGTAATTTTTCTGTCAATGTATTGTAAAGCCATTTCTGTATAATCTTCAGCAGGACTTTGCTAGTGTAATGTTGGATTACTCTTTTTTTTTTTTCCTTCAGCAATTGTCTTTAATAAAATGTGCCTTTCCTTCCCAGCCTATTGTGTTAAAATTTCCAAGACACACCTCAAATTGTACCCACAAAGAACGAAGAGGCACTCAGCTCGTATCTAAGGGTTGTGTAGTGTAAATAAACCCAGCTGACCTTTAGCATGTCCCTTGTTAGCATCAGGTAGGAGGATGACAAGGAGATTCAAAGCCTGCAACTGTTGCTTCTTGGTTGGAAGATTTTGGACGGCCTGAAAGGCTCTGAGGTAGTCCAGCGTGGGCAGCGGCTGAGGTAGCTCCCGAATGAAGAGCTTCAGAAGACTGGCAGCATCGTGCTGCTTGACACTATCCCAAATGAAAATCCCGTCATAAAACTTTGCTTCAAGTTCTTGGCAAAGATTCTTGATTCTCATGGCAGCTCCAGGTATTCGTAAGAGACCTTCAGTTTCCAAACCTCCCTTCTCGATTTGAGAAATCAGTTTTTGAAAGATCAAGGGT
>NW_006400235.1:397345-405416 GCF_000299155.1 Elephantulus edwardii | reverse complement strand
CTTGCCGCTGGGGTGATAGGCAGTCAGCACAACTCCCTGCGAACTGGTCAGCCAGTTCATGGTGACAGAAGGGGCATAATTTCTGCAAGACGGACGTGGATTACTCTAATTATACAACAGAGCACAATTAGAGTAATCCAAGCATGCTGTTGTTGCTGTTGTTATGGGCCATTGAAATACCTGTGACTCATAATGACCCTATGTACAACAGCCTTAAACCCTACTCTATCCTGTGCCAATCTCACTGTCTCTGACATTACTCCGATTACCCTAGTCACTGAATTTATCTACCTCATAGAAGGTCTTCCTCTCCTGTGCTGTCCCTTCACCCTCCCAAGCATGATATCCTTCTCCAAGGACTGGCTCCTCTTTGCAATATGTACAAAGTATGTCAGGCAGAACTTCAGGATCCTTGCCTCCAACTAGCAGCCTGGTTTAACCCTATCCAGGATGAACCTGTTCATTTTTTTAGCGGTTCATGATATATTCAATACTCTTCTTCAACATCACAGCTCAAAGACATCAATTCTCCTTCTATCCTCCCACGTCATTGTCCAGCTCCCTAACACATAGCAAGTGATTGCAAAGACAATGGTCTTAATCAAGTGCATCTTAGTCTCCAGAGTGACATCATTGCTCTTTAGTACTTTGGAGAGATCCCTGACAGCAGACTTTTCTATAGGAATACGTCTTTTAATTTCCTGGCTCTTGGTGCCAAGAGTGTTGACTGTGGAGCCAAGCAAACTAAAGTTGTGAACAATCTCAAACTCTTCACCATCCATCCTGATGGAGCTGATTGACTCAGTGGTTAGTATCTTTGTTTTCTTGATATTGATCCTCAATCATATTGAAGGCTGCAGTCTTTGACCTTCTGCAGCAAGTACTTCAGATCCTTCTCAGTTTTAGCAAGCAGGGTTCTGTCATCTTCATAATTCAGATTGTTGATGACTCTTCCTCCAATCCTGATGCCACACTACTCATCATACAGTCCAGCATCCCCAATAATCTGCTCTGTATATAAGTATGGATAGGACACATCCCTGGCATACATCCTTCTCAATTTTGAGCCATACAATGCTTCTTTGCTCTGTTCTGAAGACTGCCTCCTGGTTCAAATATAAGTTTCACATTAGCATGATCAAGTGTTCTGGGGTTCCCCTTCTTCCTCAGAGTCGACCACAGTGTGTTTTGATCCACACAGTCAAATGCCTTTGCATAATCAATGAAAAACAGTTAAATATTCCTCTGAAACTCCCTGCTTTCAGCCAAGATACATCCAACATTAACTATGATATCCCTAGAACCACGACCTCTTCTAAACTCAGCCTGGACTTCTGGAAGTTCTCTGTTGATGTGCTGTTCCAGTTGTTTTTGGATAATCTTCAGCAGAATCTTACTTGCATGTGATATCAATGATATTTTTCAGTTATTTCCACACTCTGTTGGGTCACCTTTCTTTGGAATGGGAAAAAATATAGATCTCTCCCACCAGCAGGCCAAATGGTTGTCCTCCAGATTTCTTGACACATCTTGGTTTGCACATCTAGGGTAGCATTTAACAAATGGTGTTCACAAAATTGGAAAACTATCTGCAGAAAACTCAAGCTAGACCCACATCTCACACCCTAGGCAAAAGCCAACTCAAAGTGAAACAAGGACCTAGGACTAAAACCAAGGACTATAAAGAGAACCCTAGAAGCTCTAATCTACAACATCAACAGTCTCCCAAGCATCCTGAAAAATCCACAACCAGGAGAGGATAAAATAGATGAATGGGACCGTCCAAGAATCAAATCTCTTTACATATAAAAAAACTTCTCCAAGAGGGTAATAAGGAAAGCCATAGACTGGGACAGAACATTTGTTAATTTGATCTAGAATTTATAGAATACATTAGCACCACAACAAGATAAAAAAAAACTGTATCTTGAAATGGGCACATAATATGAACAGACACTTCACCAAAAAAGACATTCAGATGGTGAAAAAATACACAAAGAAATGTTCAAAATCCCTAGTGCTAAGAGAGATGCAAATCAAAACAACTATGAAATATCATCTCACCCCATTAACAATAGGAAAATACAACAGAGCAGTAAACAACAAATGGTGGGGAGGTTGTGGAGAAAATGGAACCTTTATTCACTTTTGGTGGAAGTGTAAAATTGTGCAACCACTCTGGAAGGCAGTATGGCACTTTCTCAAAAATTTGGAAGTAGAAATATCATTTAACCCAGCAAGTCTACTTTTGGGAATACACCCTAAAGAAGCCAGAATTTCTACCGAAGCAGATGTACATATACACCCATGTGTATTGCTGCATTGTTCATAGCAAAAAGATGAAAACTACCCAGGTGTCCACCAACAAACAAATGAATAAAGAAGCTGTGATATAGTCACACAACGAAGTACTATGCAGCACTGAAAAACAGGAAACTCATTAAATGGGTGACCCAGGAGGACATTATGCTGAGTGAAATATCTCAGTCACAAAAGGACAAATACTGAATTATGCCATTGTTATAAAACCAGACTGACATTAGTGTTGGGAAGAAACAAGAAAAGAGGCCATAAATAATTTACACTACACCTAAACAGATGAGGGGGAAAGCTCCTTAAAAGGAATATATGATTAGGTGTTATTTGCATGACAACAGTCCAGAATAAGAGCTGCATAGCAAATTGGACTGAGGTGGAGGTGGAGAACTGTACAACAATGAAATAATTTATTTTCTCAAAGAGAAAAGTGAACTTGGGAGGCAGGGAGGAAAACGTGTAACAATGAATGAATGGAAATCCAAGTTCTCTATAAACTTTCATGAAAATGTCAATTAAAAAAGGAAAAAGGTTAAAATAAAGAACTCTAAAATTTAAAAAAATGAAATTGAGGACAAAAATATTGATGTGTTGTGCTTTACAGAGCTGAGGTGTATTAGTAGTTTCGTTTTTAATCAGATAATCTCATGATCTACTGTGTTAAAAATTCAAATTGAAGAGGAATAGTGAGTCAACTCGATAGCACCTAACGACAATTAAACTAGCAATAAATGAATGTGCTGAGTAATTCTTGCATTGAACATGCATTCAATTTTTTTGTGTGTGGTTTCTTTAATATTTTATAGTAAATTGATGATTTTATTACAGAAATAAATTTGTTTCCTCAATATCTTTAAAGCTATTTTGCCTGCATTGACTGAAATATCTAATCATCACCAAAAAGTATCTGAAAAAAATATTTATTCTTTTTATTTCTGATTTTATCTCTTTTTTGTTTTATTGTCCCTGAGCTCTCTTAATGAAAATGTTTTTACACCTTTGTTTATTATATTCTATCATACTATTCCTTTCTGATCAGTGCTTCTTATTCCTAAATTTTGGACAAAGAATTGCATCTAAAATGGATTTAATGAAAAACCGAAAATCCTGAAACAGTGAAATAAATAAAAATATGCATACTCTTTACCATTTTTAGATACTTTGGAAGGGAAAAGGTTAGAGGAAATGGAAAACACGAAATCAGCACATTTTCATGCTAAAATTTCTAGAGGATTGTGTCAGGTCTCTTTTTCCACTTATAAGTGGAAAATATGCCTTAGTGTGCACAGTTTTGCGTAGAATGTCACAAAGTACAAACGTACCAGGAACAAATAATATGCTTATTACCTCTAATTCATAAGTATTTACTCTAGTATTCTTTGTCCTTTAATGTCTTATAGAAGGTCAATGTAAAAAAAAAAAGAGATTTCTCATCTTTTCCCATCTAAAATAGATTAGTTGAGTTACTTCATTGCATTAGCAATGATCTAAGTGAAAATCTTTTGTTAATCAACATTAAGTATTTATCATGTATGAAAGTTATCTATGCTACCCTGGCTTTATGAAAAGAATTATATTTAAATCAGCTGTATACTGATTTATAATATTTACCCGATGCATTTACATTAATAACACTGATGGATGTTTTGGTAAGAAAAGTGAACATTTATCAAAGTTTTAGTATATAGCAAAAGTGGTATTTTTTTCAATTGAATCACTTTTTTTCCCTTTTGTTAAAGGAACTTTAAATTAACTTAAAATAATTTTTGTAAAATTATTTTTAAGAAAGCTGCATTTTAATATCTGGCTTTAAAACTATTTTTAATCCTTTAATTATAGTCTGTGAGACTTTGGGTTTTATCCTCTCTTTTTGCTCAACACTCTTACTTTACATAGTTAAAATGTTAATAATGTTCATGATGTGATTTAATCTGATGTGAAATCACTTGTAGATTGAGTTTGCTTATGGATATGATCTTCATCTAAAAATATATGAATATTCTGAGGCGATTGCTTTTTACTCTAGGTCCTGTATACAAGTTATTATTATCTGTCCTCTTTCTTGGGGCTTAATCCAATGATGTTCTATAATTGACAATATCTGTTAATTTTAGGATTAGTGAGATTCAACAGCCTATGAATCAACAGCCTTCCACACAACTGCCAATCTTAATTTTTCAGCCTTCAAATCTTGTGAGCCTCCTGTGTGACCTGCTAATTTTCAGCCTTTCCAGCTAAAGGAGTCAAAAGAAGCCAATAATAGCCTGACATTTCACCTATGGATCTTGAATGTGATAGTCTCTTCAATCACATGTGTTATTTCTTTGTGAAATGGTTATTGTTGTTGTTTTTTGTGCCATCACGTCTTTGGAGACTCATAGTGACCCTATGAACCAAAGACTTGGACACTTGTATAACTTTCATCCTTTCTCCAAGTTCATAGTGTTTCCAGAGGCAAGTTATTTCGGAAGTGGATACCACTCTTGCTTCCAAGCTTGTTTTAATCAGGGAGCTCCATCAAACACTGTCCACCTTGAGTAACCATTATCACATCTGACACATCAGTGTCACAGTGTTCAGCTTCACAGAGACTACAAGTTACCTCTGTAGGGCAAAAGGACACACCATGGCTGTATGGCCTAGAAGAATGTTTGACCAAGAACAATTAAAAACAGGCCACTCTTTGGCTTGGAAGCATCACTTTCTGTCCCATTGGACAACTGATCTCTCTCTATGCTGCTGCTGCTGCTGCTGCTGTTGTTAAGTGCCATCAAGTCATAGACAACTCATAGGGAACCTAAGTACGAAAGACTTGGACACTTGTATAACTTTCATTCTTTCTCCAGGTTCATAGGTTTTCCAGAGGCAAGCTATTTCAGAAGTGGATGCCAGTCCTGCTTCCAAGCTTGTTTTAATCGGGGAGCTCCACCAAACACAGTCCACCATGGGTAACCATTAGCTCATTTGACACATCAATATCACGGTGGTCAGCTTCATAGCAACTTGGAGTTACTTCTGTACAGCAAGTGAACAGTCATTCCCTATCTAAGTTCATACGTCACCTTCATTGTCCTTGAGCTCCTAGAGAATCCAGAATAAGACTGTCATAAAACAATACAAAAGAAACATGCCTTTCAAGATTTTTCACTAGATAGATGCTACCTGGAATCTTTTTGTGTCTATTAAGCATCTGTTTACACAACAGATCAAAAAAGGAGGGAAACAGGACTTTGAAATGAGATATTCTTAATAAACATAAAATAACTCTGTTATGAACATTGGTGTAAAAATCACCATTTGACTTAGTTCTAATTTTTTTTTCTGGTGTCTTCCTAACAGTGGAACAGATGGTTCATGTGGAATTTCTATGTTCTACTTTTAGAGGAAATGCCAAAAAGCCTTCCAGAGTGGTTGTACCATTTTATAATCCCATAAGCAGAGTATGAGATTTTATATCTCTCCACATTCTCTCCAAATGGATTTACATTTATTCATTGTTATTGTTATTGTTGCGAGGTGTTGTTAAGTATGACTCACAGCAACCCTAGAAACAACGAGCTGAACCCTGTTCTATCCTGTGTCATCCTCACACTTACTTACACACTAGAGACCATTGCAGCGGTCACTGTGTCAATCCACCTGGTCGAGGGTCTTCCTCTCCATCACAGATACTTTACCCTTCTCAGCATCATGTCTCTGTCCAAGGAATAGCCTCTCCTAGCAACATACTTAATGTGTGTGAGTCTATTTACAGCACAAATGCCTAACCACAATTCAGAAATTGTACATCCACAGTATCAAAAGGACAAATACTACATAAGACCATTGTTGTAAAAATAAAAGGATAAGTGATAAAAAACATGTACGAGAATCCAAGGGGGAGAGAATGGAAGTAGAGGGATGAGGATCGGCAGGGAAAATCACGGGGTCTCACAACTTGGAGTCTGAGGGTGGGGGTAATGAAAATGAGAATGATCCAGTGGGGATCTGGAAAGAAGGGATAATGTTTGCATAGTTTGATTGTGACTAATTTTAAAAAACAATTATTGAGAATGATTGTATGCAACACAATGTGAGAGGAGGAGATTGTGAAACACAACATATACAAACTTTGAATGCATATCAATATAAAACAAAAAATTAAAACAATAAAGAAACATAAAACAGCAAAATATATTTCTATCAAAGAAAAGATTCATTCATGTCTGATATATTTTAAGTCCATTACAGAAGTCCTTAAATCTACGTACAGATCCTACTGTTTGTATTTTTCTACTTATCAACCAAGGTAGCAGATATCATTGAACAAAAATTAAAGTGATTGTGTATTTGAATAATTGATAATCTGATTTCTATGGTTTTTCAGTTTTCATTTGGTGAAATGGAGTTTAAAAATTGGATGCAATCTTCAAAACACAGATATTAGGTTGTTTGGGTCCAATTCATGAACAGAAGAAGAAAATGTTCTTTCCTGACCTATCCCATATTATATGGATAATTTCTTCTTTGATTTACATTCTCTCACTACACAGATTTCTGGTATATCTTGTTTTGTTGAATTTATTTTCCTTGAAATATTTGTGCTCTTACCATACAAGCTATTAATAATACATTATCTTTAAAGTAGGTATTGTTTTTAGTCACTTTTAGTTGTTCTTAGATTAAAATCAACTCTGTTACATATTTGAACAGCCTCATAGGAATTTTCTAGGCTTTAATATTGGATTGAACAAATTGTCATGTCTTTATCTACCTCATGAACCCACTATTAGGCGGCCAAGGCATTTGCTGCTCTGTGGGTCTATATATACTCTGATGGCATAATCTGTAATGTGTCAGGCTACTAATGAAAAGATCAGCAGTTCAAATCTACCATCTGCTCCATAGGAGAAAAATATACAGTATCCACTTGTAAAGATGTACCATCATTGAAAAACATAGAAGGTGTTAGGGATTAAATATGATTTGATGACTGTAAATATTATGTGTGTATATATATTATATATATATATACACACACACACATCACTCACTCATTCATTGCCATTGAGTCAAAACTAGCTCATAGCTGAAACTCCAGTTGTTTTTTTTAGGTTGTAAATCACACTGGAGGATATTGCTTATCTTTATGCCCTCTGGTGGGTTACAAGTTCCAGAAGGGTGACACATTTGAGTTAGCATTGTGACCCTCTATAGATTACTCCACCATATTTCAAATATGCATATATATATATGACAGAAACACATTAATACAATTCTAAGAATGAACATATATACATACATATATACATAGTAAGAACATACTATATATGTATATGATGTTGGCAAAATCTTGCTTGCTGAAAGTGAGCAAGACTTGAAGCACTTGTTGCAGAATATCAAAGTATACAGCCTTCAATATGAGTTGCATCTCGACATCAAGAAGTAAGAATTCTTACTACTGGACCAACAGGCAATATCATGACAGAGGAAAGATAAAAGTTGTTAACAATTTCATCTTCCTTGAATCCACAATCAATAAACTTGGTTCCAGCAGTCAGGGAATTAGGAGATGTAGAATGCACTAAGAAATTCTATAGTCAGAGACCTCTCCAAATTATTAAGGAGCAATGATGTCTGAGTATTATGGTGTGTCTGAGTCAAGCCATGGTGTTTTGATCACTTGCTATGCATCTGACAGCTGTTGTTGTTATTTGCCATGGAGTCGTTTGCGACTCATAGCGACCCTATGTACAACAACCCTAAACTCTGCTCT
>NW_006400235.1:393136-394514 GCF_000299155.1 Elephantulus edwardii | reverse complement strand
TCTGAGATTCCCATTCTTCTCAGAGTCAGCCACAGTTTATTATGATATGACAGCTAGACAACAAAATAAGGATGACATAAGAATTGACACCTTTGGGCTGTGATGTTGATTACTGAATATCCTATGTACTACCAAAAGAACAAACAAATGTGTCTTGGAGAATGTACAGTCCAAGTGCTTCTTGGAAACAAAGATGATAAAACTTTGTCTCACATACTTTGAGAATGTTGCTAAAATATGTTATTACTTGGAGAACGACATCAGGCTTGGAAAGGTGGAGAGACAACAAAAGAGAGGAAGTTACACAACAAAGTGGATTGACTCAGTGATTGTTACAATGGACTCTAGTGTGTCAGGAAGTGCGAAGATGGCACAAGAGAGGACATGGTTCAGATATCTTGTTAATAGGACTGCTACGGGTCATACCAGAGTAGATGACTCCTCCCTAACAACAATAATAATATATGAGTCGTGTATCTTACATAGATATAAAAACTGAATTTAGCTTACAACTACTCAATGACATTGGTATTTTAAACATTTCATTTGGAAGATGAGAAAAGAACTCACCAAGTTTATAAAATGGGTAAGGAAGAGGGCCTGATTATATGTGCTGTTCTACTGGCTTAACAGTACTTATTTATCTTAATAAGCACTAAATTTCAATCAAAACTATGAAATTAAGGCATTATGTTAATAACAGAAGTAGAGAGAAGATTAAAATGTCACAGATTTTTAAATTATTAGCTAAATTATGATGTTGTTGTTGTTGTTATGTGTCGTCGAGTCACTAGTGACTCATAGTAACCCTATTTACAAGAGCACCAAACCCTGCTCTGTCCTGTGACATCCTCATTGTCTCCAACACACCTACTCTCACTACCCCAGTCACTAAATTGATCCATCTCATCGAGTGTCTTCCTCTCCGGTGCTGTCCCTCCACTCTCCCAAACATGACGGTATTGTCGAAGGGCTCTTCTCTCTTTCCAACATGCACAAAGTATGTTAAATAAAGTTTCAGAATTGTGATTCATTTAGATATTATGAGAAGTTGTAGTGTTGGTATTAAAGCAGTTGGATGGTGAACAAAAGCTCAGTGGTGTAAACTCTCAGTTGTCCTGCAGAAGAGGTGGCGGCCAGCTTCCATAAATATTGCAGTCTTGTAAATTCTTTAGGGTGAGTTTTACTCTTCCCAACAGCATTGCTAAAACTGCAAATCAGCTCTCAGATGAGAGGGTGATACTTATATATTATCCTATTTTATATGTCTTATCTGTGTTTCATTGACTATGCAAAGGCATTTCACTGTGTAGGTCATAACAAACTGTGGCTGACTCTGAGAAGAATGGGAATCCCAGAACACTTGATCGTTCTAATG
>NW_006400235.1:390370-391736 GCF_000299155.1 Elephantulus edwardii | reverse complement strand
CAGCCAGGGTGCTCCTTAAAGATAAGGATGATGGAACTTGTCTCACATATTTTGAGCATGATGTCAGGAGAAACAAGCTCTTGGAAAAGCACATCCTACTGAAAAAGCTAAAGGGTCAAAGAAAGAGAAGAAAATCCACACTCAGATAGACTGATAGAGTGACTGTAAATGGACTCAAGCATATCAGTTATTATGAGGATTGTGCTGGGTAAAAAATATTCCGATTTGTTGTTTATTCGGTCAGTTGTAAGAGTTGTAGTAGACTTGATGGCAGCTAACAATAACTCTAATGAAAATGAGTGATTTTTAGTTTTAATTTTTACTTTCACTTATAAAATCCTCTTTTTCTGGTGTTTACTGTTTTTCTATATTGTTATGATTTTTTAAAAATGGGGTAGAGCACACTTTGTTGTCATTATTGTTGTTGTTATGTGACAATGAACCTCCCGAGACTGATAGTGACCTTGTGTATAACGGCTTTGAAACCTGCTCTATCCTGATCCAGTCTCTCAGTTTCTGACATACCTACCATCATTACCTCAGTTACTATGTAAATCCACCTCATCTGGGGTCTTCCTCTCCTGTGCTGTCTTTCCACCCTTCCAAGCATTATATCCTTCTCCAAAGACTGGTCATTCCTGACCACATGACCAAGGTATGTGATACAGAGCTTCAAAATCCTTGCCTTCAAAGAGTGTCCTGGCTTTACCCTCTCCAGAATAAACATGTTTGTCCTTTTGGCAGTCCATATCATGTTCAATACCCTTCTCTAGCACCACAACTCAAAGGCATCAATTCTTCTGTCATCTTTGGTCATTGTCCAGATCTCTGATGCACAGTAAATAATTGTGAAGACCATGCCTTACTTAGGCATTACTTAGTCTTCAGACTGATATAATTAGTATTCAGCACTTTTGAGAGGTCCCTGACTGCAGATTTTCCTAATGCAATTTGTCTTTTGATGGTTTCAAAGTGCTGAAAGTTTGCTTAGAATCTTCACATTTTAACCACTATTCATCAGGCCTCTGTGCTAAGGGAATACAGAAAGCATCACCGAAACCCATCAGTAAAATATACAAAACCAACAAATCTTAATACAGAAGATTTCACAAATAAGAACTACATAACCTGTTGAAGAAAGAGTCAAATAAGACACATGCCAAGTAGACAAATGATTAAATAACACATTTCACATTAGTCAGTTCTCTTTACCACATTGTTTTATGTTCTGGTTGTCAGCAATCTATGACAGTAATAGTTTCCGGAAATGTGTTGCAGCTGTAGAGTTCCATGACAGATTCTTTTTCCTATAGCATATGTTATAATTGAAATACAGGAAACATGCACCTACCATTCTTTATCTTAC
>NW_006400235.1:384210-390115 GCF_000299155.1 Elephantulus edwardii | reverse complement strand
TCTACATACAATTTATATCTAGAGATATAATATGAAGTTAAAATTGACCACATATATTCTTCCTACTTAAGTATGTGAAAAATCTTTCTCCAAGATATGTGCAGGACATATTTCTTCAGAGGGAGCACTGGTGGCTTAGTGGTAAAAAGTTGTGCTCCTAACCCAAAGACATAAGCTCAAGGCCACCATCTGCTTTACAGAAGAAAGACAGAAATCTTCCTAGGAGATTTACTGCCTCTGAAAACCCAGTAAACAGTCAACTGTGGATCATTACTGACTTGATGATCTGTAACAACAACAATTCATGTACAGTTTTTACATAGAAATCAACTTCTTACTGAGGTTAATCCTGAAGATCTATTTTTAAATGTATCCATTTCCTCCTCCTCATAAATTTTACCCTGCTTCCCCAGCATAGCAGCACCCACATTATCTATAATTCTCTATGTAGAAATTCTAGTACAATATCATTAATATCACATACAAGTAAAATGCTGCTGAAGATTTTTAGAAAACAACTGGAACAGTGCATCCACGGATACTCAAGCTCAATTCAGAACAGCCTGTTATACTAGGTATATCTTTGCTGACATCAGATCTGGCTGAAAGCAGAGAATTCTAAAATGATATTTATTGTTTTTATTGTAGGATGTTGAGTGGGAACCAACTCTTAGTTGACTCTCCAGTGGGTTTTCAGGAGCAGTAAATTGCACAGGTGGAGATTGCCCATCTTTGTCCCATAGAGCTGCTGGTAATTTGAAACCCCCCACCTTTATGTTAGCAGCATGACTTCCTATGGACTAAACTAGCGGAGTTCCCTTGTTGTTATATCCTCCACTTCCTAAATAACATTCCTCCAGAAACTCTATGAACTTTGATAAATATTGATAGTTATAGAAAGGCTTTAGGCCTTTTGTTCATACGGTCACTTGAATCATACTAGACTCGAACAACAACAGCCCAAGCACATTTATAGATCTAGTAAGCTTTCAAAGGCTGAAAAGTCACGTGGAAGGAAGTTATCCTATCTATTTTTCTAAGGAGCTGGTGGATAAGAATCACTTAACTTTTAGTTGACAGTGCAACTCCTTACTCAGTAGGCCACCAGAGTAGAGATAGTATGAAGGAGAATGAAAACCGTTTATGTGTTTACCCATGTGTTTACTCTCATCTAAAAGAAGGGAGTCTGGTGGCCTAATGGTAAGAAATTGCATAGCCAACTTGAGGACACATGGTTTAAACCAACCAGCTGCTCTGCCGGAAGAAGGCTGGGCAATCTCCTGCCGTGTGGTGGTCAGATATCAGCTAGCTCCAAATCCACAGCAAGCAACAATAGCAACATATGTCGTTAGCAGGATATTGTGTCATTTAACCAGTTACATAACTCAGATGTGTACGCATGTGAGTGCGCCTTAAGAATAGTCTGTAATACATAAATTAATTATTATGAAAATTTCACAGATAGAAGAGACTGCAGTTTACTAAAGTACTTTCTATGTTGTGGTTATGTACTGTAGAGTCAGAACCAACCCACAGCTGACCCTCCAGTGTGTTTTCAGAGACAGTTAATCTCATGGAAAGAGATTGTCCATCCTTCTCCCATGGAGCAGCTTGGGACCTGAAACCTTTGGGATTACAGCACACCTTCTTGCCACGAGGCCACCAGAGAATGTTATTGGATTTGGAGGATGTTCACTGCCATGTTCATATGAATGCTGCATCATATTTTTTCCTCAATTTCATCCTCAAGTTGAGTAGATATTCTTTGTAGTCTTTATCATGTTGCTCTGCTTCCCAAAAGATCACGTCTCCACAGTTCAAATTCTCTAGAAGTTTACAGAGTGAAAGATGAACAGGCTTCTCTTGTTAATATTTACTACCTTAAATACTGGAGGTATAGCAATGAAAGTTCATTATGAATTGGACCTGGCTGAAAGGTTGTTGTTGTTATGTGTCGTTAAGTAGCCTGCAACTCATAACTACCCTATGTACAACAGCCCTAAACCTTGCTCTATCCTGTGCCAATCCTATTGTCTCTGACACGCTTCAGGTTTTTTGTTCATATGGTCGTTATGAGTTGTGCTTGACTCAACCACAATCAACAACAACACAACTACATTTAGCATTATGCTCCCTTTATATTTAGAGTCCTTTATGATGTTCTCAATTAGGTATTCAGCTGCAAACGGAACAAAATTAGAGATTATAATGCATCTAGAACAACCTCAGATAAAATGCTCAGTGATTTTCGTGTGTGTATGTATGTGGGGGAGGGAATGTGTTCTGTGATATCCATAGGCCACCAGGAGTAGAAATTGACTTCATGACATTTTAAAAGGAAAAAAAAGTCTAGCAATTATATCACCTTCTTTAATAAACAAAACTCCCTGATAACCTCTCATGTTTGATGTAAGCACTGGAGCTTGCTGTGTAGAGGGATATAAATTTATTCTATCTGAATACATGTTTTCATCCACAGATACTATTTTTAGGAACTAGGTGGTTTTTAAAAACAAGTAGAGAGAACCCTATGTAAGAGGCAGTTTTACTCCACATAAAGTAATCTGACCAATGTTTTTTTGTCCTTTTACCAAAAGAGGAAAAAAAAATTAAAGTAGAATAAGACAAAAATAGCAAGTTGAACAGAATATAACAGAACGATACAAGTGGAATCTATTAAAGATTCTCAGAAGATAATAAAGGAGATTAAAAAAAAATAGATTAACAAGACCAAGAAGTAAAAGTTCAGGAAGATTCACAGGAAATGAACAAGAAAGAAAGGCCATAGAAGGGATAATAGCCAACAGAAAGAGAGATATTGCAATGTTTTTAAAAGTATGCATTGAAGTAAGTCAATAGATAAAAGGTTAAAAAGACAAAATGAACTTCATCTCTCACTATGGAAGCAGTACACATAAGATTTTGTTTTGTACTAAAAGTGTTAGGTTGTTACTGCGGGCAAACATTCAATTTGCAAGTTATTTATATGTTGTTCTTTCAGTGTGAGTTCAGGTGTGTGAGGCATTAGAAAAGTACATCATGCCTACAGCTAGGGTCGTTAATTTCCTGCATTCCTGGGGACTAGACCATAGAACCACAAGAAGCCAAGAAAAAAATAACCCTAAGATTACTTTGTAAAAAGTTCACCTCCATCTATTTCAAAGCTCAGGATATTAACATTTGACATTCATAGCTGATTTTTGAGAGGATTTTCCCAAGCCTTTACAATATAATGTGATTTATAATGATTAATGTTACTAGCTGCCTTCCAGCTGCCCTCTGCCTCCACCATTCATGACGGTCGCGTTAATATAAATGTCTGATCCTTCTATATTCCCAGGATTGGGCCCTTTTGAAATTGCAATCTACAGAAGTTTCACTGGCTAATTTACCAACACTTAGGCAGGTGATTTAAATACTTCAGCCGTTTCAAGAGAGAAAGTTGAGCAATCTCCTCCCATGCCATTTCAGACTTTGGAAACCCATTAGAAGTTCATTCATGAGTTGATTTTTAACCTGACAAAAATGAGTTGAGTTGACATTCACAAGTCAATCCCCAGCTCTTTCTTCCTAATTCATCTTAGCCTGGAAAATCTGCTCAAAACTCTTAAGCATCATTGCAACACACAGAGTTCATTGACAGATGGATGGTGGCTGTTCATGCAATACACTGGACTAAGATAAAATTTACGTCCTACACGTAAGAAGATAACTGTACCACTAAACCACTGCGCATTTCCATTTTTATTAATAGTATAAATATGACTAAATTACTGACACATGCCAAGAAATATAAAATGAAAAGACATGTTAGTATTTGTTTTTGTGTTCCAATAGAGATGACAGTTCTTACACAATTAATTGCATGAAATAAGTTCTAAATATAAACTGAAAGAAAGGCTCCTAAAGAACTGAGAGAAAAGGGATGTTTATGTTAGAAGTGATTTTGTCAAGTAACTGATAACTGTTACAGAAATTAAATCATGTTTGTAAGGTATTAAAGCAAGAGAAAAAATGGGTTTATCAAAGAAGTTGTGAGGGCCTTTCGGGTTATGAGTTTGCCCATTTTTATCCCACAGAATAGCTGTGTATTTCACTGCAAACCCTTGCACTGGCAGCACAATTAATTCCTTACCACTAAGCCACCAGAGCTCTCTTTCAATCCATAGTACAATGTAGTTCTGTCCTTTCTATCACCTACCACACTAAAATGTGTGTTTTTATGCTGTCTGGAACTGACATTTGTTTTCTGGGACATAGGAATCCTTCTGCCATTTTGTTTTCCAAATTCAAGATAATAACTAAAAAATATTTATGAATTTAGATATAGGAAATATGTGGGTGCTTTGGAACCTGAGAAGGAGGTAAGAAAGACAAGAGAAAATACATTCACCACATTAATAATTTTGATTTTCAGACTAAGTATATTTAACTACTTTCTAGAAGCAATTATTTTATGCATAGTGTAGGGTTTGTTCTAGGAATGTGCAGGTATAAATCAGCAAAGACAATTGTTGTTGTTATGTGCTGTCAAGTCGCCTACGACTCATAGAGACCTTATGTACAACAGCCCTAAACTCTGCTCTGTCCTGTGCCAATCGCACTGTCTCTGACACTCCCAACCCGATTACCCCAGTCACTGAATCAATCCACCTCATAGAGGGTCTTTCTCTCCTGCACTGTTCCTCCACCCTACCAAGCATGATGTCCCTCTCCAAGGACCAGTCCCTCCTTACAACATGTCAAAAGTATGTTAGATGGAGCCTCAGAATCCTTGCCTCCAAGGAGCCACCCGGTTTAACCCTTTCCAGGATAAATCTGTTTGTTTTCCTAGCAGTCCGTGGTACCCTCAATATTCTTCTCCAGCACCACAGGTCAAAGGCATGTAAATTATGTTGAAATGCTTGAGGGTGGTAAATTTCCTGGACAAAACAGATGAGATAAAATGGAATAAGAAGTATATGCAAGGGGGTACAGTACTGAATAATAGCATGATGTATTTTGCCTTGTAAAGATTCATTTCCCTTTGCCAGATGGAAATTTAACTGTGTTAGTTATGGTGCTGTTGTTAGATGTCATCATGTTGAGTATGACTGATAACAATTCTATGAATAGCAGATGTAAACCTTGCCTTATCCTGTGTCATCATCATTTTTGATGTACTTGAGCCTATCGTTACAGTCACTGTGTCAATCCATCATGTCTTGAGAGTCTTCCTTTTTTTTTTTTCTTCTGACCTGCCACCTTTTCCAACCCAATGTCTTTTACTAAGGACATATCCCTCTTAATAGTGTGCTCAAAGTATGTGATATGAAACTCCATTATCCTTGCCTCTGAGAAGCACACTGTGGCTGCAATTTCCCCAACATAACCTTGTTTGGTTTTTTAGTAGTCCATGGAGAATATTCAGTACCCTTCTCAAACACCATAATTCAAAAGAATTCTTCTTCTCCTATTCTAAATGTGCTCTTTCATACATGGGGCTTTTGAAGGCCTCTTATATTTCAGAAGTGAATAGTCAATTCTTATTCCTAGCATATGCATCAGAGAGCTGAATAATGACTAAAAATGACAGAAGAGGAATCGGTGTCTTTGAGTTGTGGTGCTGGAGAAGAGTTTTGAACACACCGTGGACAGCCAAGAAAACAAATAGGTCTCTTTTGAAGAGAGTAAAACCAAGTTTCTTCTTTGAGGCTAGGGTTTTGAAGCTCCATTTCACATACATTGGGCATATGTCCAGGAGAGACTGGTCCTTGGAGAAGGACATCATGTTCGGAAGGGTAGAGGGACAGTGCAAGATAGGAAGACCTGGATGAGATGGACTGATACAGTAACTGGGGCAATAGGGTAGGTGTGACAGAGTCAGTGAGAAACGCTCAGGACAGATAAGGCTTTAGAAGTTTTG
>NW_006400235.1:383554-384110 GCF_000299155.1 Elephantulus edwardii | reverse complement strand
GGAGTTAATGACTCTGCCAGAGTCTGTGGTGGTGGAGATAATGAGAAATTGATATATTTCTAAGGCTGTTAAAATTAGGGGACTCTATGATGCACTAAACATGAATGATAAAATGAGATAAGTATCAAGGATTGTTGCTTAAGTTTAGAATGTACGAAGATAATCTCATTTCTAGAGACAGATAAAACTAAATAAGGCTAGATTTGTCCTTCATCCAGCTGGTAGTAATCAGGAAAACCAAAATGAATTCCTTAGTAATCCACAATGACTTGTGACACAAAATGATCAAAATTATTGCATACATATGTTTTCTTCAAAATTTATCTATTTTCATTGACTATATGCAAATGTTTTTATAATTTTAATAATGGTTTTGATTAAGCTAGAATCTTTAATTCATTTGAAACCTATCAACAAGCATGGTTACCATGTTTGCATTATTGAAGATTTCAAGTGAATTTGACATATCTGCTCTCTACTTATTGAGTGTTGTACTTTCTTAGAAACTTTTATTGAGCATCTGCACATTCATTTTATCCTCCACTCATTTTGAAAT
>NW_006400235.1:381440-382464 GCF_000299155.1 Elephantulus edwardii | reverse complement strand
CATTCTCCCAGAAGTCCATCAGCTTTCTTAACATAAAATAAAAACCACCACCAAATCAGATCTAGAAAAGAGTTATTTAGACCTTGGAAATTACCACATTATGTTAGCAGTATAAACAGAGACACTTAGTCACAAAACAGAGCAGAAGCTCTGTGGTAAGGATACTCCCTTGGTACTGCCTCAAACAAAAAATCATTCCCTGAAGTTGATCCATGGGATTTGGACTTATATTCTCCCAGACAAGAGATAGACCAAAACAGCGTGAGAGACCAGTAACAGTGTGTGATACAAGACATCACAGAAATGACTTATGTACTAAGCTATATCATATTCAGAGGTGGCTAGGGAAGGCAGGGTTTGACCATGCAGCAGAGAGTGCAAGGAATAGGGATGCAGCAGGGAAAGGGAAGAAACAAGACATATGTGCTTGGGTGGGTGAGACAGTGAACATATTGTTTATTTCAGCAAGGGAAGAGTCATCTGCTAGGTAAAATCCTTGTCTGTAAGATATTTTTCTAAACTAAGCTTCAAAATTAAGACAGACTTGGGGGAAGGATTGGCCAATCACTTCCAAAATAGTCCTTTGAAAACCCTATGTATTGCTAAGCATACTTAGAGTAGTCTAACAGATAATGCAACTGAAGCTGAGCCCTCAAATTTGGAAACATGAAGAAAAACTGTTTTAAGAAGAAAGTAATGATTGGTATGTGTAATTTGAGAAGTGTGAATGTAGGAAAACTGGACATTGCTAAAAAAGAAATGGAATAATGGAACGCATATGTATTGACATATTGGGTATTAACAAGAGATGGATTAGCATGGGACATTTGGAATTAGATGATCTACTATGCTGGAGATTGAAAAGTGAGAAAAAACAGTCCCTTTCATAGTTAAGAAAGCCATTTCTAGATCCATCTTAAAATACAGCTTTGTGAGTAATACGATAATATCCACACACATACAAGGAAGACCCATTGGACCAATTGGCAGCATAAGGAGGGATGGTGAAGAGATTGAGATTGTT
>NW_006400235.1:379092-380959 GCF_000299155.1 Elephantulus edwardii | reverse complement strand
GATTGGCACAGGACAGAGCAGGGTTTAGGGCTGTTGTACATAGGGTCGCTATGAGTTGCAAGCAACTCAATGGCACATTACAACGACAACAACAATACAAGGAAGACTTGTTAATACCACTGTCATTCAAATTGATGTGTTTTTAACCAGAGCCAAAGAGGAGGAAATAGATGATTCCTATCAACTGCTGTAGTCAGAAATCAATTGAACATCAACCAAGATACATTAATAATAATGAGTGATTGGAATGCAAAAATTGAGAACCATAATGAAGAATCAGTAGCAAGAATATATGACATGGTAACAGAAATGAGGCTGAAGAGAGAATAATAGGATTCTGTACAATGAATGATTTATTCATAGTTAATACCTTTTATAAGAAACATAAATGCAGGCTATACACATGGATTTCACCTGATGGCATGTACAGGAATCAGATCGATTACATCTCTGAAAGGAATTGATGGAGAAGTTCAATATCAGCAGTGAAAATTAGGCCAGGTGCTGATTGTGATCATCAACTGCTCGTATTCAAGTTCAAATGAAAGCTAAATAAGGTTAAATCATAACCACAGGAACCAAAATTTGATCTTGAGTCTATCCTCCCTGAGTTTAAAAACAAAATCAGGAATAGCTTTGAGGCCCTGAACACTAATGAATGAAGACTAGATGAGATGTGGGAAGATATCAAGAATATCATTCATGAAGAATACAAAAAAGTCATTACAAAGAAGGAAGAAGAAGAAAAGGCCAAAATGCATGTCAGAAGAGACTGAATATTGCACTAGAGCACTGAGAGGCCAAAGCAAAGGGGGGAAAATCAAGAAGTTATGGAGCTGAATGGAAGATTTCAAAGAGCAGCTCAGGAAAACAAGGCAAAATATAATGAAATGTGTAAGGAGCAGGAGTCAGAAAATCTAAAGTGCTGCACTCGTTCAGCATTTCTTAAGCTGAAAGAACTAAAGAACAAATGCAAGCCATGAATTGCAATGCTTAAGGATGCTATGGTCAAGAATATTGGATGATTCAGGAAGCATTAAAAGAAGATGAAAGGCATATATAGAATCACTGAATCAAAAAGAATAGGCTGACAGAAGAATTTCAAGAAAGGACATAAGATCAAGAGGCAATGGTGATAAAGGAGGAAGTTCAGGCTGCTCTGAAGGACTTGGCAAAAAATAAAGCTCCAGGAATTGATGAAATACCAATTCACATATTTCAACAGAGACTGCCCTGGATATGCTCACCAGTTGTACCAAGAAATCTGGAGGATAACTACTTTGCCAATTGACTTGAAGAGATGCGTATTTATTTCCATTCCAAAAAAAAAGGTGACCCAACAGAGTGTGGAAATTATCAAACAATATAACTAATATTGCACACTAGCAAAATCCTGCAGAAGATTATCCAGAAATGACTGCAACAGTACATTGACAGAGAACTACCAGAAATACAAGCTGGGTTTAAAAAAGGCCTTAGCACTAGAGACATTATTGCCGATGATGGATCTTGGCAGAAAGCGGAGAGTACCAGAAGAATATCTCTCCATGTTTCATTGATTATGAAAACACATTTGGTTGTGTAGATCACAAAAAATTGTGGCTAACCTTTAGGAACATAGGAATCCCAGAATACTTGATGGTGTTTATGCAAAATCTGTACTTAGACCAGGAAGCAGTCTTCAGAACAGAGCAAGAAACCACTGCGTGTTTCAAAATCAGAAAGTGAGTGCATCAGGAATGTGTCCTGTCCCCGTACATTTTCAATGTGTATGCAGAATAAATCATTATTTGAGAAGCAGAGATTTGTGAGGAGGCATGTGGAATCTGGATTGGAGAAAGAATCATTAGCAACCTATGATATGCAG
>NW_006400235.1:376744-378909 GCF_000299155.1 Elephantulus edwardii | reverse complement strand
AGCAGTCAGGAAATCATTGCATTTGGGAAATATGCTGTCAGGGACGTCTGTAGAGTGCTGAAAAGCAACAATGTCAGTCTAGAAACTAAGGTGCACCTAATCCAGGCCATGATATTCACAAGAACTTGCTATGCTTTAGAGAACTGGACAATGACTAAGGATGACAGAAGAAGAATCGATGCCTTCAAATTGTGGTGCTGGAAAAGAGACTTTGAACATATCATAGACTACCAAGAAAACAAATAGGTCTGCCTTGGAGAGGGTGAAACCAAGGCCCTCCTTGGAGGCGAGGATTTTGAAGCTTTATCTTGCATACTTTGGGCACGTGGCTAGGAAAAACTGGTCCTTGGAAAAGGACATCATGCTTGGGAGAGTGGAGGAACAGAGCAGGAGAGGAAGACCCTGGATACGACGGATTGATATAGTAACTGGAGCAATGTAAGTTAGTGTGTTGAAATTAATGAGACTGGCTCAGGATAGAGCAAGATTCAGATCTGTTGTACATAGAGTCACTATGGGTCATAGTCACCTTGATGGCACATACAATAACAACATATTATATTGATTGCTTTTAATTTAAGCCTCTTGTTTAAAGTCAACAAGACCTTGTGGATGACCTTTGTATTTAAAAGTTAGTTGTTACTAAATTTTGGAGAAACATTCTTCTAGGTGGAATAGCAGTCTTCTGTCAATTTGTTACACCTAGGTAAACTTGGGTTCTGTGATGTTGAACTTTGTGTCATTGGGGTGACGAATGCTGAAATGGTTACCCATGGTGGACAGTGTTGGGTGGAGCTCCCAGTTTAAGACAGGTTTGGAAGCAGGAATGGCATCCACTTCCTAAATAGCATGCTTCTGGAAACTTTATGAACTTTGAGAAATGACAATAGTTATACAAAAGGTCATTTGCTTATAGGGTCACTAGGAGTCATGCTCAACTTGACAGCAATCAATAACAACAACAATATATGTCATCTTCAAATTGTTGTTTTCTCCTCTATGTAAGACTTTTTATTTCTGTACTTTCTTTTGCATATGCTTCCTTTTTCTTTTCTCTGGGAATTATTTTTTTCTATAGTTCTATTTTTTTTACAATGATTTAATCATACCATATAGATTAAGCTCTATTTTTAAAAGAAAATCAATGATTGAAACTATTGCAATCTAATGGAACAGATAATACTAATTATACTTTCCAAATATGAGTATATTTGGTCTTCCATGTCAACTCAACCAGCATCCTATCAATATTGACTTCTGTCTTTCTAGAATTGATAATCTATTTTCAGAAATATTAAATTTTAATTTTTGGTAATTATGATAACTTTTCTTATAAGAAAAGTATTATAATGAAGTATGCAGAGAGCTGGAATGAAGAGTAAAAAGGGAAGAACTCGCTCTGCATTTCTCAAACTGAGAGAAACTTGGGGGGGAAAATAAGCTTCTAGTCACAATATTGAAAGATGCTACAGGCAATATATTGAACGACTAAGAAAACACCGAAAGAAGATGGAGAGAATACACAGAGTCACTGTACCCAAAAGAACTGACTGACACTGAAAAATTGCAAGAAGTTCCATGAGCCAGCACCAATGGTAATGATGGAGGAAGTTGCATTGAAGGCATTTGTGAAAAAATAAGGCCCCAGAAGTCTATGGGATACCAATCAGCTTGTTTTCATTAACAGATGAAGCCCTGGATGTACTCATAAAGTCTGTGCCAGGAAATTTGGAGGAGAGCTGTCTGGTGAATGGTTTGGAAGAGATCCATATTTTTGCTGTTCCCAAGAATGGTGATCTAACAGAATGTAGCAACTTTCAAACAATATAATTAATATCACATGTAAGCAAAATACTGTTGAAGATCATTCAAAACCAGCTGGAACAGTACATAGATAGAAAAATGGCAGACGTTCAAGCAGGAATTAAAAGAGGCCATAGCACCAGGGCTATCATTGCTGATGTCAGATGGATCCTGGCTAAAAGTAAAGAATACCAGAGGAATGCCTATTTAAGCTTTATTGACTATGCAAGACATTTGGTCTTGGTACTAGGAATATTTTGGACCTGTTACAAGGGATATTATGTTTTGTTGTTGTTGTTGTTATGTGCCATCGAGTCGCCTGCGACTCATAGCGACCCTATGTACAACAGCCCTAAACTCCG
>NW_006400235.1:362133-373278 GCF_000299155.1 Elephantulus edwardii | reverse complement strand
GGATCATAACAAGTCATGGTCAACATTGAGAAGAATGAAAATCCCAGAGCACTTAATTTGCTCATGTAAAACCTATGCTTAGACTGCCTTTTGTTTAAATAGAGTAAGGAACACTTTATGGCTTAAAATTAGGAAGGGAGTGCATCAGTGTTGTTTTCTTTATGATGAGCAAATTATTCCAGAAGCTGGACTCTATGAAGAAGAGGATAGCATCAGGATCAGAAGGAAATTCATCAATAACTGCGTTATGCAGGTGACACCACCTTGCTTGCTCAGAGCAAAGAGGACTTGAAGCACTTGTTGCAAAGGATCAGAGAGCACAGACTTCAATGTGGATTGCTTCTCAATGTTAAGAAAACAGATACTTACCAATGGACCAATAGGCAACATCAGGATAAAGGAAAAAAGATTGAAACTGTCAACAACTTCATGTCACTTGGATCTACACTTAACATCCTTGATACCAGCAGCTAGGAAATCAGGAGATGTAGTTCCATTGTGAAAGTCTGCAGCTAGAGGCCTTACAATATTATTAGGAGTAATGATGTCAGTGTGAGGACTAAAGTGCATCTGATTCTGGCTATTGTCTTTTTGAACACTTGATATGCATTTGAAAGCTGAACAATGAGTAAAGATTACAGAAGAAGAATTGATGCCTTTGAGCAGTGGTGTTGAAACAGAGCACTAAGCATCCTATGTAAAGCCGAAAGAACAAAGGAATATGTCTTGAAAAGTATACCTACAGAATGTTCTTTGAAGGGAAATATAATAAGGCTCTGTCTCACATACTTAGGGCATGTTGCTAGGAGGGGCTACTCCTTGGAGAGGGACTTGATGCTCAAAAAGGTGAAAGGTCAGTGGAGGAGAGGAAAACCTCCAACCAAGGAGGATTGACAAGGTGACTACTGCAATGAGCTCTAGTGTGTCAGAAGGTGGGAGGGTAGGAAAGCGTTCAGGATCTTGTTTATAGGGTTACTATGGATTGTACTGGACTCAACAGTACCTCCACTACATTAACATCCATACTGTTTAATAAATCACCACATAAGGATAAAGGCAGTTAAAAGTTACACATTTATTCGATATAAATGAATCTTAACACTTTTTTTCCCATTTGTGTAAGCATTATCTCTTTTTTAGCCCTGTTGAAGTAGTTAATTTGTCATTTTATTATTCTGGACATTTTACTATTAAAGGTAATACTAATTCAAAATTTATTCCAGATTCCATTTTCTATAATTAGAAATTTAAACTTTTACTTAATATTAACATAAAGGTACACCTTCAAATATTTAACTATGTTTCTAGTATTAAACTACAGAACTTTATCATATGTAGAGTGGTACCTCCTGTACTCCAAAGCAAAATCATTTTTATACAAAATATATGTCTTTTAAAGCATATTCTTTCCATTTCATTTTCTTCCCATCGATTCATTGTTGCACATTTTCCTTCCTGCCTACCCCCCCACTTCTTTTTTTCTCCTTGAAGAAAAAAGAAGTTCTTTCATTGTTATACAATCCCCCCAGTCTACAATCCACTTTAATATGCATTTCTTTTTCTGTAATCCTGTCATGAAAATAATACCTAATCCTATATTCCTTTTAAACAATTCTCTCCCTCATCTGTTTCAATTCAGTATACATTATTTATTCCCTCTTTTCTTAGGTTTCTCCCAACCCCTATGCCAGTCCCATTTTACAACAGTGGCACTATGGAGTATTTGTCCTTTTGTGACTGAGATATTTCACTCAGCAAAATAATTTTCTGCAGATTGTCTTTTTTTTTTTATGCAGATTGTCTCTTAATTCTAAGCCATACCACAGGACACAGCAGAATCCCCTCATCTTTTCCTCTTATTCCTCAATGTTTTTAAAGATTTATTTTTGACCTAAGTATGAAAATGATTAGAGCATTTTGTTAAGAATAAACAAAAACTGCAAAGCTAAGATTTTTCTTGTTAATTTCTGTGATTTACACATACATTTGTTGTTCTTTAGTGAACCCTTGGAATTCAGTATTTAAGTGATATAATTTACTTGTAAATCCAACAGGAGGGACCTTTACAGCATTTTCTTTGCTTGCTTCATCCTGCGGTTGATATGACCTGTGTAAATTCCCTGAAATTACTCAGGTTCCTTCCAAATATCTTAGCATTCCAAGCACTTCATATAGGTTGAAAAAGAATTGTTTTTTGCTCATTTTCACTGCCAAACTACTTTGTCATAAAAATGAAAAATATTTTTTGTCAGTAATAATGCATTTACTATAAAGTTTCTATTTCAGTATCATACAATGCAATACAGAAAATGATTTTTTAATCTTTATGTTACTATTTCTTTAATAAAATACATAAAGAAATAACAAAATTTTGTAGACAATAAATATTTTAGAACATTTATTTTTTGTTTAAATAATAAATGTTCTAAAATATTTATTATTACTCAGATAGTTATATGTGGCATCCAGTCAAGGTTTGGAATGATCCCTCTGTTTTCATTCACCTATTTCGCATACAAGGGTCAATCAAGGGGGAGAAAAATACCTGCAACACATCCACAGCTTCAGTTTTCTTATTCTCTCTGAAATGGAGTCTTTAAGTTGACACAGATGGTAATAATAAGAAGGCAAGTCCTGAAAGCTGCCAACTGCGTCATCCTGAACTCTTTCAACACACCTCATCTGAAACGATAACTATAATTCCTGTCCCATGTTGTACTCTACTCAAGTGCCACACATCTTTTAAAAATATTAAGGAAATGATTTTCAGAGAATTATTGGAAAATAAGACAGGGCAAATATTCTTGTCAACGAAATAATGAGTTTTCGTACTTCCCCGCAGTAAAAAAAATAACAGCTGAATTCAAAGACTTTAAGAGGTAAAAGGAGGAAAGATTTGATGGCAGGAGTAAAAACGGGAGCGGAGCAAGAATAAATTCCTTTTGACCTAATATAGTCCCTTCATGTTACCTCCTCCTACTTTTACCTGTATTTAAACATACACAAATTCACTCCTGTTGAATTGCATTTGGATCAGCATTGACTTAAGGTACCCATAGTGTAACAGAGTAAAATGTTGTCCAGTCTTTTGCAGTCTTCACGTTTATTGTTACCCTGAGTCTCAATACTGCTGTTTCTCTCCATCTCACTGAGCATTTGTGTCATTGTCTTTGACCCTCTACTTCTCCTAGCATAATGTCTCTTTCTAGTAATGTGTTTTTCCTGATGATGTGTCCAAAGTAGGAGAGCAAAAATCTCATCAATCTTGAATCGAAGAACATTCTAGTTCTATTTCCTCTAAGAAGGATTTGTTCATTACTCTGGCAGTATTCAGTATGTTTAATACACCTAATCAACATAAGAATTTGAGGGCATCAATTGATGAGTGTTATTGGTAGTTCAGATAGGAAAAACATGTATGTGAATCTCTGTATAGAAAGTTGCTGTTATGTATACTGGTGAATCAGAATCAGTCCATGGTTTGCCCTCCAACGGATTTCCAAAGGTAGTAAATCACAGCAGAGCTTGCCCACCCTTCTCCCTCAGAGCAGTAGGTGGATTCAAATTGTGCTCTTGTGACTGCAGTGCAACTTCTTACCGACAGACATTAAACATCCATATTTCATACACTAGAAAATGACCAAATGCTCAAGCAATTCTGTGCTTTGTTTACCTAGAACATATTAACAACAAAAAGAAATATTTTGACTTAGAATGTCTACAGAAATTAATTTGGAAATTAATTACTTTGTGTGTTTTAGAATTTGTTTTTCATCTGAAATTATATGTTGTCAGTTTCCATCAAGTTCATTCATATTCAAGGCCAGAACACGGTAACAGAGTATAATAGATCAGTAAAAGTTAAGTAAAGGTTTAGATCTTTTGTTCATATGGTCACACTATAGCTAGTAATCAACTAGATGGTACCTAACACAAGCAACAACAACATAGGATTTTGAGTTTTTTAAAAAATAATTTTTATTGTGATTTTACCAAAAGTTTACAGAAAACTTAGATTTGCATGCATTCATTTTCCTCCCTTCCTGCCCTCCCCCCGCCCCCACCTCAGTCCACTTTGTTTTGCATCTCTTATTCTGGACTATTGTCAAGCAAATAATGCCTAATCATATATTCCCTTTAAAAACAACAAAGGGTTTGTTGTTGTTGTTGAGGTTTGTGGTTTTCTGTTTTGTTTTGTTTTGTTTTTTTCAAAACATTGGGTTTTGAAGGCAGCTGTCTTTCAGCAGCAGATCTCCAAGCCTGCGTTTTGAGGTGTTTCCAGGGGTTCAAACAGAAACTATTGGAAAGTAGTACATCTATTAACCATTTCATCATTATTAAGACTTACCTAGTAGTTTTAATTTTACTCTTAATTAGTTAATTTTATTTTAGTCAATTTTCACGATAAAATACTTAATGTCTGTCAGATGTCATAATACGTATCTGCTTATGTAAAAATTGTTATTATCTATAAAAAAGCTACCATTTAATTTTTAATCTATAATTGAGCCATGTTTAAACAAATCCAATATTGATGTAAATACTAACTAGCTTCCAAAAAAGTATTCATGAAAAAAAATGAATTCTGTTTAATAAAATAAAAAAATTAAATGTCATTTATTATGTATTCTATCAGTAAAATTACCTCACCACAGAAAATGGAATCTAGGTCAAATCACCTAAGAAACACTACCAGAAAAGGGTTCACATATTAAATATTGAGGAATCCATAGATGAGAAGCAGTAGGAAATTGTTCCCACTCCCAAGGGAAGATAAGAGCATTGCTAGAGCTTAGGCAGAGTGGCTGTTTTAAAGCAAGTGTTTCATTAGAACTACAGATATATAAAGTACCAATAACTATAGAAAATGTTACCAAACATAATAAGGAGTGAGGAATTAAGACTTCACAACTCTCTCTTATTCTATGAGACCTTACCAGTGGTTACCATTGTCTGAACTCAACAATTTGAAACCAGAAAATAGAAAGGCCAGAAAATTAAATACAAAGAATTGGTCTCCAAAATCAGAAGAAAGTAATAAAATGTACAGGATAGATTGTAATCAGAGGACAAAAAGAAGAAAGCCAGAACATACTTCTACAACTAGAAAGAAGTGACCAATGAAATGAACATTAAGATTCATAAGCTTTAAATATATAATTCTCTACGTCACCACCACCACCACCTACAGCATAGAAAGAGAGAGCAGTTGGCCTAGCAGACGGAAAGCCATGCTCCCAAGCCAAAGGTGACGGACTCTACTCCAAGGCCCTCAGGCCTGTCTTAATTGTTTTTGGTGACACATTCTTCTAGATTGTGCAACTCTGGTACACCCACTTACTGTACAGAGGTAACTAGTGGTTGTTGTGAAGCCAAACACTGTGACACTGAAGAGTCAAATGCGACAATGGTTATCCATGGTGGACAGTGTTTGGTGAAGCCCCCCAATTAAAACAGTATTGGAAGCAGGAGTGGCATCCACTTCCATAATAGCTTGCCTCTGGAAACCCTATGAACCTGGAGAGAGGACAAAAATTATACAGGAGGCGTCCAGGACTTTTGTTCATAGGGTCGCTATGAGTCGCCTGCGACTCAACAGCACTTAACAACAACAACATGTTTTGCATGTGTAAAAAAGATCAAGGGCCAAGTTACGAACATGGTCATGTCTGAACTATCAACTTCACAAAAGGAAATTTTCCCTGTCCACAGCATCAATAACCTAAAACCAATTCCCATTAGGTCAGATATGTCCCCACGCTTCCGTTCCTCTTTCGGTTGATCTCAATACCAGCTTTACTGCTTTGCTTGACAAAAAATATTATGTTAAAACTCACAGACCACACATAATCATATTGGGGAAGTCAAAAGGTTATAACTCAAATAAATAACAAACACAGTTAACACAGCTCCTGAAATGTGCACACAAGCACTTCAGCCTTGAACCTTGTGGCTCCAAGCCATTGTTCCCAAGATGTCACTCATTCCTACCAGTATTGACTTCTCCTCTTCAGTTCTCCAACAAAACTCTCAGTTCTGCCAATATTGCCTCCCCATCCCTCCTTCCCCCACAGTATCTCATCTTAAATCTTATCTCCAGTGTGACCAACATGGCTGCTAATGTTTCTAAACATATCCTACAACTAGAGCTGTTCGATTTATTGGTGAGACTAGCTAATCCTATTATAGATTCTTGAAACTAGCCAATTCCCTGTGGAATGGTAGATAGCCAATCCCTTTGTGATAAGTCAACATGCCCCATTTGCATAGTCTTATTTATCTACATTAAAATAATGCTAGAAAAGCCATATTGAAAAACACACCCTATAGTTGTATGATGTATATCAACTTTCAAAAAACACATAAAATTACAGTAAAGGAAAATAATGCCATCTCTCCAAATTTTACTATTGCTTTGTGCCATCAAGTCACTGTGCACAACAGCTTTAAATCTTGTTCCAGATATGAGATCTGCCTCCACCAGAAGAAAGAGACCTCTTCCAACCTGGTAGGTGAGGGGAAAGATAAGAAAATGTAAGAAGGCAGGATATGCTTGGAAACAGCAGCAGCCATGGTGGTCAGACTGGAGAAACGATACGAGATGAGATGAAACATTGAGGGGGAAGGAGGGTTGGGAAGTCAATGACAACAGGATTAAGAGTTTTGTTGGAGAACTGAAAAGGAGAAGCCAATATTGATAGGATTGAGTGACACCTTGGGAATAATGGCTTAGAGCCAACCTCATCATCTCCAACACACTCATCCCATTACCCTAGTCACTGAGCCAATTCATTGCATCCAGGGTCTTCCTCTCTTGTGCTGTCCCTCCACGTTCCCAAGCATGACATCCCTTTCTAAGGACTGGTCCCTCCTTGCAATATAGTCAAAACATTTAAGATGGAGCTTCAGTATCCTTGCCTCCAAGAAGTAGCCTGGTTTACCCTTTCAAGGATGAACCTGTCTGTTCTCCTGGAAATCCATGGTATATTCAATATCCTTATCCAACATTCCATATTACCTTAAACTAAAAAGAACTGAGGTTGTGTAGTGTATTACCTGTTGAATAGCTAATCAAAATGTCAACACTCTGAATCTATTATGTGCTCTTAGGGAGAAAGATGGGCAGTTTATACTCCATGAGGCAAAACTGACTTGACAGCAATGATTTTTGTTTCTTTTGGTTTTTTATATCAATAACTATGAGCAAATATTATTTCAACTACTTTTTTGTGAGTATATAAAAATAGATGAAGTATTGGGAGGGCAAATAGAAAAGAGGAGCATGAAAATGTGACCACACCGTTTTGGCTGTTAAAATGAAATGATCATATTGAGTTTTATTTTAACTTTAAAAATGAAAATAATTAAGAAACAGATGCAAATCAATACTTTCAACTGAAGCTTTCCATTTTCAATTAAATTCCTGTAATAAAAGAGGAAGATATTGACATGCAATATAGTTCAGTCTTTCCTTTACCTTATGTTTCAATATTTGTAAAATATACTATTCTATTACCTAATTCAGGCTCATTTTATAATATGTTAGAGAATTTCATTGCCAGCCCACTGCACTGAATTAGATGGCTGAGGCTATTGTCACTTCAAATCGCCCAGGAGTCATGGAAAAGAAATATATATATGCCTCTCCTGTGAAATTATAGCTTTGGGAAACTCATTAGAGGATCAGTTAACCTCAACAGCAATGAAGCATCAACACAGAGTTTAGATTTACCTATTCTGTTGTTGTTATTAGATATCTTTGAGTTGACTATGATTTATAATGACTCTATGAACAATAAATTGGAATCATATCCTATTTCGTGCCATCTCCGTAATCTCTGATTATGCCCAAGCTCATTGTACATTCACTGTACCAACCTATCTTGTTGAAGGATTGATTTTTTAATAGTGTATCTAAATAAAGTAACACATAGTTTAATGGTCACACTCAAATATTAATCCTTAATATAGTCATCGGGAAGAAGTCTTCTCTGTTCACAATTTTAGGTTATGAAAGCAAAGCTATCATGTCCTTTTAAAAGGGACTGTGGTCATTTTGTTCACACATGTCCTATATTATTAACACTGTGACTAACTAGCAGTCATCTGAAAAGGACTTGTTTAGCATGTGCATGAGAGTTTTCTATTGTATAGTATTTAGGATTTTATTTCACTGAAGTAGATTAACACCAGATGAATATGTATCAATTTCATCAGTGACACCAAATTAGAAGAAAAATATTTCAGTTGGAAGATAAATTGAAATATAATTGTCTTAGTGAGGTAAAGCAATTGGCTGATTCCACTAAGGGGAAAGCATGTGGATTTCAAAGAAAACCTTAAAGGTACCTTAAATAAGTTGTTTTGTTGGGTGCCACTGAGTCAAGTATGACTCATAGTGACCCTTTGGACAATGAATCTGAACCCTGCCCTAATCCTTACAATCTCTAACATTTGAGCTCATTCCCACAGTAATAGTGTTAAGAAAGATATAAATCCACGCTAGTGCACACAGTGAAGCACTCCGTTACTGACTAATACATTTGGTGACTCTAGTACATTTAAATGTGCTTCAGAAGGCAAGATCTGGAGATCTACTTCTGAAAGGTCACAACCTTGAAAATAACTCTACATTGCACTCATAGGGTTGCCTTGAATTGAAATCCACTCAACACCAGTCAGTTTGATTTTGTTTACTTGTTTCTTTTGGGTTTGTTGTTGTTATGTGTTGAATTGCCTGCCATTCATATGTACAATAGCTCTGAACCCTGCCCTGTTCTGAGACAATCTCACTGTGAGGCTGTATAGAAAACATTAAACAGTTAGGTTGTGGGTGTTGTTGTGCTGTCAAGTTAGGACTGACTTATAGCTGACCTGTCAGCAGATGTCCAGAGGTTGTAAATTCAAGGAAAGAGATAGTCTATCTTTCTCTTGCAGAGCAGCTGGTGATTTCAACCCACAAAATAAGGTTGGCAATGCAAATTATTCTCACTAGGCCACCAGAGCTTCCCAGGAAGTTATTGTTGGTAAAATTTTTTATATCATTTAAATTGTATTATATTAATTTTTTAGGGAAAAATAACCCCTAATGGCATTGATCATCTCTCATTTCTTCACCTATAATATGGGAGATCTACATGGCTGACTTTAGGAAGAATTTTAAACTTTAATGTTTTCTTTCCATTTCTTCCTGAAATCCACGGTGTTTTATGTTATCTGAAAAAAAAAAATTGTAAATGGAATTGTTTAAAACTAGGAAATGCCAAAGCAACAAACAGGAGGGGAAAAAAAGAATTATTGGTTAACACTGTCATATATCAAAGGAGTTCTAGATATTCTGAGTTACATTCTCCAGACAGAAATTGGATGAATTAAAGAAAACTTAGCTCTGGGTATTAAAGTTCATTCAAAGAACTGAGAATTTTACATTAGGCAAGATTATACCGGATGAAAACAAATTATGTTCTCACATAAAGATATGCCATTTGAAAAGGGAAAATATATATATATTTATTCTGTGTCTTCTGGGAGTTATATGAATCTACAACAATGGGTTTATGCTGTCCACAGAAATGAAAAAAAAAATCATTAAGATCAAAATATGAAAATATGAGAAACATCATGTGTACAAACCCACTACTGTCAAGAGGTAAATGCCAAGTTTCCAGTCATGTTGTTGGACAAATTATTTAATTTGTTGATTTGTTAGTTTTTCCTGTAAAATGAGAACAAAAGGATATTGAGGAAATCACTTAAATATATTAAAAACCCTTAGAGAAATTAATGGTTTCATTTAAACATATTCTCTGAAAAAACACATATTCATAGCAAGGACTTGAAGACAACCTAAGTGCCCATCAACAAACGAATGGATAGTGAAGCTGTGGTATATTCACACAATGGGATACTATGCTGCATTGAAAAACAATGAACTCATGCAATATTATTCAAAATGGGTGACCCTTGGAGGATATTATGCTGGGTAAAATATCTCAGTCACAAAAAGACAAATACTGCATAGTGCCACCGTTGTAGAACGGGACTGACATCAGGGTTGGGGTAAGACTGAGAAAAACTGGATAGATTATGTATATTGAATTGAAGCCGATAAGGGAGAGAACAGTTTAAAAGTGATATATTATATGGTATTATGATTATCACAGGAATCCAGAATTAAGGTTGCATAGTAGAGTGCATTTGGGTTGGGGTCAGGGAGGCTTGTAGACCAATGAAGAAGTTTATCTTTTGCTTTTCAAAAAGAAGAGCAAACGGGAGGAAGGGGGAGTAGAGAAAAAAGAGCAAGAATGAATGAATGGAAATCCCAAACCTCTGTAAACGTTCATTAAAACTAGTAAAATATTTTTTTAAAAAGCACACACGTATTTCTATAATGTACCTGCAAAAATTCAGGTGTAGCATAATTAGGTCTTGAGGTTCAGGATCATATCACATAGATTACAATGAAGATAGTCATCTCACAATTAGGCTAAAAAAGGGTCTCTAGCCCTGAGGCAGGCTCCCTAGGTGATGGTCATCAGGATTTAGAGTGTTGCTCAGAAGATTCAGCCCATAAATTTTTAGGATCACAATATTCACTTGGAAAAGTTTCAAATTCTGTTGCAAAAATTGTGCATTATGCAATGCCTTAAATAAAGTTATTTGTAGTAATTAGTTAAAAAGCACACATATTCAAATTTCAATAATGCCATTTTCTATGTTACTGCTGTTCAAATTACAGTTCCACAAAATCTTAGATTATCATTAAAAGTGTCTCATAAGTGACAAAATATGAATTGGAAATTGGTAGTTCTCGAAATTTTATTGCCTGATTTCATAACACAGGCGTTTAATTTGAAAAGTCATAAATTTTGAACTAGGAGGGAAATAAAATACAGTTGTAGACAGTGTTATCATCTTCAAAGAAGATAATAGATGAGTGTGAGTCTTTAAGGCAGAATGAGTTGCTTTGTTGCCAAGAAATGGGATTATATTTCTCAAGTATGAATATGTTCTATAACAGTTTATAGATTATTTAATGTTATTATTTAAACATTTCCAATGTAGAAAGATTAGATTTATTTGCATGATATTTATATTAGTGTATTTAACTAAAAGAAAATGTTCTAAGCTACAAGTTTCTTTAAA
>NW_006400235.1:360280-361868 GCF_000299155.1 Elephantulus edwardii | reverse complement strand
GTGATAATCATAATATGTTATCATTTTGTAATATATATATATATATATATATATGCTTCTAACCTGCTTGAATGCCCATCATTATTATTCAACATAATAAATGGTGTGCTATATTTACTGAGGAGGCCTCTTGCAAACAAATTGATGAATTTGAAAATGTTTCTTTTTCTTATAAAACATTTCAGTACATCAAAATATTCAAGGATGTGCTCCCTCCATCTCCTACACACAATGGAAATGAATTCATATACATATTTAGAAATAATATATCTTTTAACTCTAGTCATAGAATGAAAATTTTATTCCATTTAATACATTCCCTCTAGAAAGAGTTTTGACAAGTAAATAAGAAGCAGACAAATAGCTACCATCTGCTGGCCAGAGCCTCAGGCACGTTGGAACCCCTGGATTTATGTTGGTGTGCTATCTCTAAATCTCAGCTCACTGTCCTATGTCCCTGCCCTAAGTCTCTACCGCTATACCCTGTACTTCAGTTTCTGTGAAAACCAAGTGTCCAATCTTAGCCTGAAGAGCTTGCTTAGACAGACACCCCTACCCAGCCAGTCCAGATACCTGGTGTTCTCCATCCCTCTGGATTATTATGGGATTCCAAAGTCATGTCCACCAAAGAAGCCTTCATTCATGTCTGACTGAGCTGAGGCAGTTCCTACAGGAATTAGGGCCACCAGATTAGACCATGACAGGTATATTGCCTTTAAATAATACACGATCATTCTCTTGTTGGAAATTTAATGAAGTTGTTCTCCCCTGTGTGAAGCCTTCTCAATCCTCTACAAGTAATTGCTTAGTTATTTGTGAAACAATGGATTTGTGATTGTCAGGACACAAGAGAGAATTTATTTATGATGATTTGATCATTGGTTATCTTAATGGTGCCCACCTTTATGCAAGTCACACCCTGATTCAGGTCTGGGTAGCCTACTGGTGAGAAGCTGTGCGGCAACCCCAAGGACACATGGTTCAAACCCACTAGTTGCTCTGAGGGAGAAAGATGAATAATCACCGTCGTGAGATTTATTGCTTCTGAAAACCTGCTGAAGGGTCAACTATGGGTTGGTTCTGGCTCAGTAGAACTCAAGAACAACAATAACAACCTGAGGAAAGAATAGAGCAAAGAGGGAGGGTGAAGAAACTTTGCACTTCCAAGAAGGAGAAGGATTCAGGTTCTATTCATTGCTAATTTGTGGGGCCCTCAAGAAACCTCTTATAAAGACACATGGAAATCTTAAAGCAAAGCTGAGACCACACAATCACTGAAAGCAAACTAGAACCCTCCCTCAGAGAGAAAGTCTTCCCCTAGAGTGCATGAGTGCATGATCTCTATGATGACTTGTTGTCTCCTGGAATGAAAATAAATTTGTTTCATTTAAAAAAAAAAAAGTAAAAGAAAATTTCATTTATAAAAGTCATGTATCTTAGTAGTTAAAAAGTCAGTTTAAAAATGGTCATGTCCTTCTCAAGAAAAAAGTGACATCATGCAATTTAATGGGTTAGTTCTACAGGACACGCCACCTTCCCTTGGAGACGGCACAAATAAAATTAAGAGACACGGGTCAAAAGAAAAAAA
>NW_006400235.1:333835-354485 GCF_000299155.1 Elephantulus edwardii | reverse complement strand
AAACTCTCACAATAACTCTAAATGTAAATGTTCATTTTTATGACCTCTCCAAGCCTTCATATTAATTCTACTCTCTAAATTGAACTAAAGAAAAATCATCTGTGAGTTTTCGGACTCGGATGAATAAATCATTGTTATAATCTAAAGTTAGAAGTAAAAAAAAAATTCATTAAAATAATAGACTCCGGAGAAATAGTCTAATATTTTGAATATAGTAAGAAAGTAAATATATTGAGAGGGTAAACCCTGAAGGAGAAGTTGTGCTACCATATCCTATTATTTACCTGTGTTACTAGCTAAAGATAGCTGTCTTAATAAGTTACACTACCAATAAACATAAGTATGCAAGAAAATTTTTGTATACTAAGGAAAAGCAGATATATGTGCATGTACGTGTGTGTGTGTGTGTGTGTGTGTGTGTGTGTAACAATCACATTTGTTTCATGAAAATCCACTGTGGTTTGATCTTTGGAAATAGCCTAAATGGACTTTTATGTTATTCATTCACTCTCTCACTGTCTTTGACTAAAAAATGACTCTTAGCTGACCCTGCACTGGGTTATCAAGGCTGTAAATCACACAGAAGGAAAGCACCAAGGAGCGTAGCCTTTGGGTTAGCAGCACAACTTACTAAGAATGAGGGTCACCAGAATTCTCTTTGTGTTATTAAAAACTTATTTTCAGCAGTAGAGAACCCTGAGAGTCTCCCTGCCTAGATATGCTCCTAGATGGTGTCTTGATTGCTAAACCAGCCTTCCAACTTGACAGAGTAATTTTACTTCCAGGAAATAACATCAGGTAAACAAATTACTGGTTTTTCATCTGTTTGTTTTCTCAGGTCTGAGTTTCCCTTTGATCTCCTGTAAGCTAAATGAATTTGAAATAAGATGCAAACAATTCTCTGCTTCTCCACCTTTAATCAGTAATGGTCCTGACTGTTTTAATTAGAAGCAAAGGAACAATTGTGTTAACTGGAGGCAAAGGACATGCAGTCCTGCCATGGCAGAATGGGTTGGAACCCAGGGCAATAGTAATGCAATGTGAAATAGCATTTGGCTCAATTTTCCTAGGAAAAAGGAATCAGGTTTCTTTTTTTCACTCTAGTTTGAGTTACAGCACACCCTTTCCTCTTGATTTATTTCTCCCTCTTAATTTTTTTTTATTGTTTCTCCATCTTCCAGAAATTCGGTCTGTGTTTGATACTGTAAGTGGCAGACAGTTTTTGTAAGAGAATTTTTATTATTAGTGCTTCAATCAAATAGCTGAATTAAGCTTATATCTTATAAAAGTTCTAGGAAATCTGTGCAGCAGAGATAAATGTTTTTGTTCTTTAGTAGGAATTAAAATACACACAACTTGGAAATGATCTTTCTCCAATCAGCACTTTGATTTATATTATCCCTTTTATTAGCATTACTCTAAAAATTGACATCAAATATTTTTATTAATCATTGTGTTAATAAAACAACTTATTCAAACCCGTTTTTTAAGCTTGACTAATAGAAATAAAATTGTGAAAGTAGAGCTCCAAATTTGCTAACCTTTTGCAGTGTAAATATATAACATTTTAATGAAATTATTTAGATGCATTTTACTTATCTGTTACTAATCTTATTTGGTAACTCTTTCTCTTTCTCCTAATTATACTTAAGTAGAGGATCCAAACTCTCTATGTGTAAGTGTGTGTCTAGGATTCCCTTTTTTCTGAATAGCCACCTTTGCTGAAAAGTACTGAATTTCAGTTTCCAAAATTAGTCACTAGTAGAGAAGAAATAGGATGGAAAATTAACACACCCATTATGACACTGTGTGAAAAGGAACATAAAAGACATCCTAATGCTTCTCCTCAGTTTTAATTGCTTTCATTACTACGCTTAAAGAATTCGTTACAACTAGTCATCATTCTTCTATTAACTATCTGCTTACTTATCAGTGCTGTAGGGTTGGTATGGAGCCATTGACAATTTTGCATAAAATAATTTGTATTATAATACTTCAATCAAATTGCTAAAATCATCATATATCTTGTGAAGATTATATGAAATCTATGTGACAGAGATAAGTATTTTTTTATTGAATAGAAATCAAGATGTAAACAAAGTCAGAACACAGCTACTAGATACTTCTAGATACTTTTCTGTTCCTCCTCCCTTTTGTAAACATTTGTACAATTTATTTTGGCCTTATCTGTGTAATAAATTTTGACATACCTTCTAATAACTGTGTTGTTGGGAATTCTAATTCTAAGTTGTGAACTAAAAGTGGCTATCGCCCTTTATGCTACATTTTTTTTCTCAAAGAATAATAGAGCTATTGTTATCTCAAGCACTGTATTTCTATAACTATGGTTTCAGCAATTTAAAGCTGTTCCTACAGCAGTTACATATTAAATAATTGCTAAAAAGCAGGTTATATGTCAATTACGATTAAGTAGGATACGAAGATATTTTTTCTTCTTTTTTATTAATTTTCATGAAAGTTTACAGAGGCTTAGGGTTTCCAATCATTCATTGTTGCACTTTTCTCCTTGCCCACCCTCTGTCCCCCAATTCACTCTTCTCCTTGAAAATTAAGAGAAAAATTGTTTCATTGTTATGCAATCCCTTCCCGCCCCTTCCAAGTTCACTCCATTGTGCATCCTTCCTTCTGGACTCCTGTCATGACAATAATACCTAATCATATATCCCTTTTAAACAGTTCTCTCCTTCATCTTTGTCAATGTAGTATATATTATTTATCCCCTCTTACTGTCTCCCCCCAGCACCTATGTCATCCCATTTTACAACAGTGGCCCTGTGCAATATTTGTCCTTTGGTGACTGAGATATTTCGCAGAGCATAATGTCCTCCAGGGTCACCCATTTTGTATTCTATTTCATGAATTATTCAATGCTGCATAGTATTCTATTATGTGACTATACTAGAGCTTCTCTATCCATTTGTTTGTTTATGGGTATGATATTAATTTTTAAAGAATAATTAGTGATTTATGACTAATAAAAGCATTTGTTTTATTTAGCAGCATATAGTTATGCAAGGAGAGGATCTGTTTGCTTCTTTTGTTTATTTTCCCTCTGATTATGCTTTTCTTCTGCATACAGTTATTCTTTATTAATAAATAAGCTAAGTTCCTGTTATTTGCTCTTCTCAGCATCCATACAATTTTCCTTATTTTTAAGCAGAACTAGGTCTGAATTCAAATCTTTTATATAAACTCAGAAAAGTAAAGTTGTTTGCTGTCTTGTCGGAAATGACTCATAGCTGACACTCCATTAGGTTTTTGGAGACAGTAGATTGCATGAGAAGATATTCCCCATCTTTCTCCATCAGAGTTGCTGATGGATTCAAACCACCAGAGAGGCACGACCTTTGAGTTAGTAGAGCGCCTCTCAACAGATGATGCCAGAACTCTCTATCTTTTGTATAAAGAGGCCATAAATAGTGCCACCAGCAACATTCAACCAGTAAACATATTAGGTGGAATTGTGCTAGAAAATTAATACAATTAGTATGTAAGTGCCTTAAATCATATTAAAGGCCTTTCAGGTTTTGTACGAACTTGCATGTGTCACTGCATGAAAAATAAAGTAGGATAATGTCTTCCTTTTTAATAATCTTTTGAATAATGGGATGCCATTTGTAAAAATGGATGAGTATGACACACTTGAATAAAGGAAGAAATTGGTTGGTTCCCCTGCCCTTTGTGAAGTCAGGTTACAGAAGTATATTCTAACACCAAAGTGAGGAAATGCCTTTTTCTTTTCTTGTCTCTTGAGAACTATAGTGAAGTTAATCTAGGTATCTTTCGAGGAATTTACAGGTATATAAGGGTGAGATCATTTCTACATCCTTCTTGAAGTACAATGTTGTTAACAATAGGATAACATCCATATGTACACAAGGAAGAAATGTTAATACTACTATCATTCAAATTTATGCTCCAATAACTAAAGAGGAGGAAATAAATGACTTCTACCAAGTGTTGTAGTCAGAAGTCAATCGAGCATGCAACCAGGATGCACTAAAAGTAATGAATGGTTGGAACAAGAAAGTTGTGAATGAAGAGGGAGCGATAGTCAGGAAACATGGAATTAATGACAGAAATGTGGCTAGAGACAGAATGATGTAACTCTCTACTATCAATGATTATTCAGTGCAAATGCCTTTTATCAGAAACAGAAACAGAAACTATACTTATGGACCTCACCTTTTAGTCTACACAGAAGTCAGATTGATTATACATGTGAGAAAAAACACTGGAGAAGTTAACAACAGTTATGAAATCTAGGCCAGATGTTGACTGTGAATCAAATCTTCAACTACTTGTATGTAAGTTCAAACTGAAGCTAAAGAAAATAAAATCAACTCAAATAAAATTCACAAGAACCAGAGTTTGATCTTGAATCTTGAGTATATCTTTCCTGAATTTAAAGATCATCTCAGGAACAGGTTTAGGGCCTCAAATATCATCTATGAAGAATGTAAAAGATCATTACAAAGATAAAGAAAGAATAAAAGACTGAAATGGATGTCAGAAGAGACTCTGAATATTGCACTAGAATGCCAAGAAGCCAAAGCAAAGGGAAGAAATCAAGAAATTAGAGACCTGAAGAGTAAATTTCAAAGGACAGCATGGGAAGACAAAGGAAAGTATTACAGTGAAATGTGCAAAGAGATGGAGTTGGAAAGTCAAAAGGGACAAATTTGCTCAGCATTTCTTAAACTGAAGGAACTGAAGGATTGGAAGAAGCTCATCAACAGTCTGTGTTATGCAGATGACACAATGTTGCTTGTCAAAACCAAGGCATTTGCTGCAGAAAGTCAAGGACTGCAGCTTTCGATATGGATTGAAACTCAACATCTAGAAAACAAAGATTCTCACAACTGGGTCAATTGGCAGTATCATGGTAGACGGTGAAGAGATTGAGATTGTTGACAGCTTCAGCTTGCTTGGCTCCACATTCAACTCTTGGTACCAGCAGCCAGAAAATCAAAAGACAAAATGCACTGGGGAAATCTGCTGTAGAAACCTCTTCAGAATACTGAACAGCAATAATGTCAGTCTGAAGACAAAGGTGCACCTGATACAGGTCATGATCTTCACAGTTATTTGTTATGCATCAAAGAGCTGAACAATACCTAAAGATCATAGAAGAAAAATCAAGGCCTTTGAGTTGTGGTGCTGGAGAAGAGTATTGAATATACCATGGACTACTAAGAGAACAAACAGGTTTCTCCTGGAGAGGGTGAAACCAGACTGCTCCTTGGAGGCAAGGGTTCTGAAGCTTCAACTGACACTCTGTGGACATGTTGCAAGGAAGGACAAGTCCTTGGAGAGAGGCATCATGCTTAGAATGGTGGAGGGACAATGCAAGCAAGATCCTGGATGAGATGGATTGACTCAGTGACCAATGAAGTTGGCTCAAGATAGAACAGGGTTCTTGCACATAGGGATACAATGGGTTGCAGGTGACTCAACAGCACGTAACAAGGGTGTAACAGCACTCCTAAGTTCTGGCTGCTCCTCTTAGGGGAGATGAGTCCTGCACAGACCTATTGGTCAGCTGTTTAAATGTATTGGCCTAAACTCGATTTCTAGGCCCTAGCCCTGAAACATTGCCCAGAAAAAAGATGGAAGGATTTTTTGGGGTTTTTTTCTGTCATATATCTTTCTCCGTAGAGATTTCTCAGAAGCAAGGGTCAAGTATTAGAACAGCATAGAAGATTCCATAGGAGAAATGTCTGCACTTTCTCTATCACACTGAGCAGGGAGAAGTCTTATCTGAGGAAAAGAAAGAAAATACATAACAAACAGAAAATTCTTTCTGAACAATTATGCTGGAATACGTTAGTACTGTAATAAGTTATAGAGAATTACATTTACAAGTAGTTTACTCAAACAAGGTCATGTTTGGAGTTGACAAAGAGAGTCCAATTTGGGGTAGACAGCTCAGCAGAGGATTCTGGGATTAGCCAGTAGGTGCTTCACTTTTCCATTCTTCATTTACATGACACTTTGCCCCTCCTCCAAATAACCACGTAGCAAAGAGTTCAAGAAGATTGACTAGATAACCATTCAATCATTAGTCAAGTTAGGACACACAACATCACTATCTCAGCCTGCCCTTTGAATTTCTGATACTATGAATTATGACTTAAATTTACTGACAACAGCTAAGCCTGCTGGGTAAAGTCATAAGATTAAGTTTTAGATTTTCTTATGCTTCTCACTTCTCTGGAAGCCCAGAGCTCCTCTGGGATTCTGTGGAATTCCATCAGCTACTCCATGGTAGAAGGACGGTCATTCTCCTATGATTAACTGCCTCTGAAAACCTTGCTGGAGAGTCAGCTATGGGTTGGTTCAAACTTGACAGTACTCAACAACAACAAGATCCTTAAAACACTCGTTGCTCTGTGCTTAAAAATAGAAAATTAATATTATACAAAATGGGTGACCCTGGAGGACATTATACTGAGTGAAATATCAGTCACAAAAGGACAAATGCTGAATTGTGCCACTGTTGTAAAGTGGGTCTGATATCAGAGTTGGGGTGAAACTAGGAGGGGATAAATAATGTATACTTCATTGAAAGAGTTGAGTGAGAAAACTGTTTAAGAGGAATATATGATTAGGTATCTTTGTCATGACAGGAATCCAGAATGACAGCTACACTGTGGAGTGGACCGGGGGAGGGGGGTTGTATAACAATGAAAGAATTTTTTTTTTTGCTGGGGGGGTTGGACAGGGAGGAAAGTGTGAAACAATGAACGAATGGAAATTCAAAGTCTCTGTAAACTTTCCTTAAAATAAAAAAAATAATAAATTTTATTTCAAGGAATGCCAGTAAATTACCTACCTCCAATTTCCATCCATTCAGATCAGGTCAATAGAGATATAAAATCAACAAATTGTAAATTATCATAAAGACCTATGCTTATATTCACTGGACAGTAGTTATACAAGAAGAAGGTGAGCCAAGAGGTTTTGGAAGTTATTTTGACAATGTAAGCAAAATATAAAAGTTTTATCCACTAATGCTTAGTTCAACAGAAAATTAAATTAACTAGAACATCCTATTCCTAGTGAAATCCAGTCAGTAGTGGTTTTATAGCAACAACAATAGCTTAGAAATATTTATAAGATTTCTTCTCAGAAGTTTGTTGAATTTCCCTCAATGTAACTTATGTTATGCTTCCAATATCCCAATGAAATAAGCAGATATTTTAGCATCACTAGCTGACAAATACAGTGTATAAGCAATTAAAGATCTTTTCAGAAGATATTTCAGTAAAAATGTAAATATCTTTAAATTTGTTTGTTTGCAATCAATAGGTAAGTATAGGTAGTAAGCCGAGTTATTTTCATATCTTTTTAAAAATCCCCAAAATGAAGATAATGTATTAAGCAATGTTTACAATCTGTTAAAGATTTTAATAAAACCACCAATAAAGGAGTAACTATATAGGAATCACAAATGTGTTACTATGGTTATGTAACAATGATTAACACTTGCCTTAGTCCTTAATAAGCTTCCTTTAAAAAAAAACAGTGTGTGTCTAGCCCTCACCTTTCTTCTTTCACTTGCATCCTTTAGTTTCAGGTATAATGTGGTTTTACAAACTAACAATGATTCTTTGACTATGAAATTGTCCAGCTGGTTTTTAATCCAGCCTGAATTCTTTACAAAATAAGGAACTGATTTGTTTTATTTTATTTGGCTATGATTTATTTGGTTTTAAACAAAACAGAACACAAGATCTTTTGGATCACTGCACTGCTGATTCTGAAAGAGTGCTAGATGAGAAGTAACCCTGTTAGATATTTTACCAAAGTCTTTTTCTTATTGGATATTGCAAGGATGGTATGCAGTGCTCATAGGTCTTTTAATTGTTTATCTTTTTTTTTTATAAAAAAGCAGTTCTATTATAAAAAATGGAAATACTTCTTTCTGTGCTTCTTATTCTTAGAGAGCTTACATATATAATCTGCATTCTAGTGACTCATTCATGGTTCACTGTAACATCATTTTTCTGAACTCTGGAGATACTGGAAAAGATAAAAAAAAGGGATTTTAAATGCTAAAAATGTAAAACCAAATTTTAAAAAACTCACCAAAACAACTTCACTAAAACCCTACCTATCAATCTATTTGTGAAAATCAATCAATGAAAAGCTAATAGTTCTCAGTAGAATGTTGTTCAATATAGTGCTAGGAGATTTTTGTCCTAAATTAACATTACTGCTGCAACATAGGATCAAATGTATCAATGATCATGAAGACATTGCACATAAGAGTTCAAGGTCATATAATCAACTCATTGACAACTGACAAAATAGTAATCTAGTTTACGTCTTATTTATGAGGAGGAATGTGGCATCAAGATTGGAGGAAGACTCATGAAAAACCTACATTATGCAGATGACACAACCTTGCTTGCCAAAACTGAGGAGGACCTGAAGCACTTGCTGCAGAAAGACAAGGACTGTAGTTTTTAATATGGATTGAAGAGGAACATCATGAAGACAGATATTCTCACCACTGGACAAATTGGCAGAACCATGATATATGGAGAAGAGTTTGACTTTGTTAACAATTACAGCTTGTTTGGCTCCAAAATCAACACTTTTGGTACCAGCAGGCAGGAAATCAAAAGATGAATTGCACAGGAAAATCTGCTGTCAAGATCCTCTCCAGAGGACTGAGAATCAATGATGTCAGTTTAGAGACACCTGATGCATGCCATGGTCTTCACAAATACTTGCTATACATCAGAGATCTAGACAATGACTAAGAATATCAGAAGTATTGATGCCTTTGAATCATGGTGCTGGAGAAGTGACTTGAACATACCATGGACTACAAAGAAAACAAATAGGTCTTGGAGAGGGTGAAACCAAATTTCTTCTTGGAGGCTAGTATTTTGAAGTTCTGCCTCAAATAAGTTGAGGACATGTGATCAGAAGGGACCATTCTTTGGAGAAGGACATCATGCACGGAAGGATGGAGGGGCAGGGAAGGAGAGGAAGACCCTGATAGATGGATTGATACAGTAACTGGGGCAAGGAGGGTAGGTGTGTTGGCGTCAGTGATACTGGCTCAGGACACTGTATGCTTCAGGCTATGTGTACATAGGGTCACTATAAGTTGCAGGTAACTTGACGGAACATATCATCAGCAACAGCAATAAGACTAATTTTCCTTTTCTTGGATAATATCTTTTTTAAGGACACCTCTCATTACCTATGATAAATGGGTTTTTTCCCTACCCAAAGGACTTTCTCTTTCACTATCTTTGTTTCCTTGTTATCTTTATAGCTTCAGTGAAATCAGAGTTGGAAGGTTTAAGTAACCTCAACTATATACTGGACATGTCTGAATACTTCAGCCATGATTCCAGGGGAATCATCAAAGGGGAATCACAGGGACAAAGAAAGACCTTCACTGACCTTCTTAGTATATGAGCTATGATGTCTACTTTTTTCCTGCTTAATTTAGGTCTGTCAACACTCTTAGCATCAGCAGCCAGGAAATTGAAAGTCGTATTGTGATTGGAAAGTCTGCTGTTAGGGACCTCTCCAAAGTACTGATGAGCCATGGTCTCACTCTTGAAACTAAGGTGGGTCTGATACAGGCCATGGTCTTTGCAATCACTGTTATGCATCAGAGAGTTGGACAATGACTAGGTAGGATAGAAGGAGACTTGATGCCTTTGAGCTGTGGTGCTGGAGAAGAGTGTTGAGTGTAGTATGGAGTGCTAAGAAAACAAACAGATTCATCCTGGTAAGAGTTAAACCAGGCTGCTCCTTGGAGGCAAGGATCCTGAGGCTTCGCCTGACATACTTTGGATATATTGTAAGGAGGGCCCAATCCTTGGAGAAGGACATCATGCTTGGGAGTGTGGAGGGACAGCGCAAGAGGGGAAGGCCCTCTGTGAGGTGGATTGATTCAGTGACTGCGGTAATCAGGGTGGGTGTGTCAGAGATGGTGCGATTGGCACAGGACAGAGCAGGGTTCAGAGCTGTTGTACATAGGGTTGCTATGAGTTGTAAGCGACTCGACGTCACATAACAACAACAAATGTAATTTTTATTCCTTTATTAACTATGAATGACTAATGTAGTTTGTGTGTAGCCTACATTTCATTTAATAGTCTTCTGTTTCGTACTCAGTGTAGAGACCTTTTCTGCCTATTCACCATAGTGGTGCTCTTTGGCAAAATGATGTCATTTTCAATTATTTCATTAAAATCGGTTTCCCAATCAAGAGCCAAAACCTGCCACATGACCAATGCAGGGCACTGTACACCAGCTCCCTGCCTGTCCTCAATGTTGTCTTTCTACTAATAAGCCCTAGACTGACTGGCTTTCCTGGCTCCTCATTATTTAATTTTCTAGCAATAAATCTGTGATTAAGGATCTCTTGTGAAACAGTGGTTAACTACTAACTGAAAATTCTGCAGTTCACAACCAGCAGTATTTCCTCTGAGGAATAGAGAAGAATTTGACATTTGTTCATATAAAGATTACAGTTTAGGACACTTTGGGCTAGATCCACTCTCTTACATGGGGCAGCTGTGATGACAATAACCTTGTTCTCTGAAGACAAAAAATAAAATAAAGTACCGACCCTTTGGCCAGGCGTGTTACTAAAGAATACTACAGAAATTTTTCCTGATTCAATAGAAAGATTATGGACTTTTAAAATAAAGAGGACATCTGTTAAAATTTTGTCAGTTCACTAAAATTGTAAGTTATAACAGTGAATCTCAGTTTTTTCATCTATATGATATATAATAATACCTATATATATAATTTTAGAGAGACATGCATCTAGTTACTATCAGAGTCAGCATTATTCTTTTTTAAATTAATGTGCGATGAACAAAATTTTATCCTATCCATCATCATTCTCACAGTCATTAACTTCTTCAAATTCATCATTGTAGCTATCTTTGTTAATCTGTCTTACTGAAGTTCTTTTTCCTCTTTAATAGCCACTGTGTCATTAAACATCTTCCTACAACAATTGACTAAGTAAAGCAAGTGAGTTGCAGCATGTTTTTTTGTAACCTGTATTGTTTTCATAGGCTAGTTTTCTGAAGCAGGTCACCAAGTATTTCTTCCTAGTCTATCTTAATCTAGAAGTTCCATTGAAATGAGTTTTACATGAGTGATTCTGTTGATAATTAAATTACCAGTAGAATAGCTTACAGACTTAGGTTCTTGTTAGGTGCTGTCAAGTCAAGTACAGCTCATTAACTACAACTATTCTATGAACAACAGATCTGAACCCTGTCCTCTTCTGTGCCATCCTCACAATCAAGTATATAACAACACACAAGTTAGCAAAGCATGAGCATTTGACAGATGTGTGGTAAATTTTACTGAAGTTATCAAGTCTGTTACACTATTCTTTAGCAAATGTGAATACTTTTCTATGCTCATTACTTCTTCTAAAGGAAAATACTTACTTGCTGAGATTTATGGTATTATGTAATAAAGATGAATATTATGGTGACAGATATTGAGATAAATTGGCCTAAAATATAAACTTCCAGGAAAAGTACGCTATAACAGAAGTATTTCATATAACATTTTAATCACTATGAGTTATCAGAGTGTAAATATCCTCTAACGTTTTAACTTTTGTTTTTAAGCTAAAAATATTTTCAAGAAGTCTACCAATCAAATAGAAAATACACACAAAAACCTTTAAGCTCAATGATTTACAGTCAATTCTTACTGAGAGTGATTCTATATTGGTTTTAAAGGTTGTAAGACATGATAATTTCATTTTACTTAGATCCACAATCAACTCCAATCAGGAAAGAAATAAAAAGATGTAAATATAAAGTTAATTTTTTTTCTTAAGGACATCTACAAAGTACTAAAGAGAAAGAGTGTCCTAAAGACTAGGGCATATGTAATACAAGCCATAATGTTTTCATGGTATATGCTCCCTATACATCTGAAAGTTGGACAATTAATAAGAATGACAGGAGAGTCTATGCTTAAGCATCGTGCGGTTAGCAAAGAGTACTGAATATCTCAGGAGGAAGTGCACCCTGGTTCTACCTACAAGTGAGAATACTGAAACATCATCTCTCATACTTTAGGTGTGTTGTAAGGAGGAACCATTCCTTGAAAAAAAGGCATCGCACTGGAAAAGGTAGAGGTTCCGAGGAAAAGACTCTCAACAAAATAAATTCACATAATGACTGCAAACAATGGGCTTGAGCATTGTTGGAGATTGTGAGGATGGAGGAGGGCAGGGCCAGATTCAGACCTACTGTTTACAGGGTTATTACCAGTTGCAATTGACATGATAGCATGACATCTAACAAGAACAACTTTTTATACAATGAAATTCCCCATCTTTTTCCAGAGGAACCACTGGTGGACTTGAACCTCCAACTTTTGGGTTAGCAGTAGGCCATGTAATGCACTGTGCCACTAGTGGCTCTTTAAACCACATTTAACAATGCCAAATATTAGAATAAGAACCTTCAAAAGACCACAATATAATTGCATATTTTATATTTTCTTTTGAAAATAAAAATATGTAGTCTAAGTTCATTCCATATAAGAGAGAGTAAACAGGACTACACAATTCTAATGAATTCTAATGTGTGAGACATTGTAGGCTAAACTACTGGGCCACCAGAGTTCCCATATTAAGCTCTAGCAGTTAGTTAAACTAGAATTCTTGCCCACAATGTCAAGACACACAAACTCAGATCCTGTGTGTCGCATACTCTTGATATGTGCCTCAATCTCTTGTGAAATATCTGGATGTCAAAGAAGAATAAATTATGTAAATTCTACTAAGTCTCAATTTTGTGTTCAGCTTTTTAAGTATTTTAATGACATCTTTAAAATAATGTTCTCAGGGAAGGTAAAGTAATTTAGTATAATATAATGTTAAAGTGATGGATTTAGAAAATCTAAGGGACCAATCTCACTTGGCATTTTTTAAGCTGAAGGAACTGAAGAACAAATTCAAACCTCAAGTTGGAATACTTAAGGATGCTATGGGTAGAATATTGAATAATCAAAGAAGTATTTAAAAAAGATGGAAGGGGTGCACAAACTCACTGTACCAAAAAGAATTGGTTGACATAGAAGAATTTCATGAAACTACTTAAGATCAAGAGGCAATAGTGCTAAGGGGGGAAGTTCAGGCTGGGCAGAAGGGATTGGAAAAATACAAAGCTCCAAGAATTGATGGAGCTAATTTATATATTTCAACAAACAGATGTTTCCCTTGATGTGCACACCAGGTTGTGACAAGAAATGTGGAGGGAAAAGATCCATAGTTATTCCAATTCCAAAAAAAGGTGGCTCGACATAGTGTAAAAACTATGGAACGATATTGTTAATATCACAAACAAGCAAAATCCTGCTGAAGATTATTTAAAATGGCTGGAATAGTAGATGGACAGAGAACTACCAGAAATACAAGCTGGTTTCAGAAGAGACCATTATCATTAGACACACTAGCAATATTATCACCAATATCTGATGGATGTTGGCTAAGAGCAAAGAGTACCAATCTATCTGTGTTTCATTTACAATGAAAGGGCATTTGACTGTGTGGATCAAAACAAATTGTGGCTAACCTTGAGAAAAATGAGAATCCCAGAACACCTAATTGTGATCATGTGAAACCTACACTTGGACTAGGAGACAGGCCTCAGAACAGAGTGAGGAAATGGTGTATGGTTCAAATTCATAAAAGGAGTGTATCAGGGATGTGTCCAGTCTCCATACAATTTCAATGTATATGCAGAACAGATCATTCAGGAGGTTGAGCATTATAAGGAGAAAAGCGACATCAGGATTGGAGGAAAACTCATCAATAACCTGTGATAAGCAGATTACACAACCTTGCTTGCAAAAACTGAGGAGGACCTGAAGTGCTTGCTGCAGAAGAACAAGAACTCTAGTTTTCAATATGAATTGAAGCTCAACATCAGGAAGACAAAGATTGTCACCACTGGGTCTATAAGCATCACTGTGATAGATGGAGAAGAGATTGAGGTTGTTAACAATTTTAGCTTTCTTGGCTCCATAATCAACACTCGTGGCACCAGCAGTCAGGAAATGAAAAGATTAATTGCACTGGGAAAATATACTTTCAGGGACCTCTCCAAAGTGTTGAGGAATATTAAAAGTACTCATTCTAGACAGTAAGATGCACCTGATCCAGGCCATGGTCTTCATGATTGCTTGCTATGCATCAGAGAGTCATTATCCAATGGCTAAGAATGACAGAAAAGAATTGAAACTGTTGAGTTATGCTGCTGGAGAAGAGTATCAAACATACCACAGACAACTAAGTGAACAATTAGGTCTGTCTTGGAGAGAGTGAAACCAAATTTCTCCTGGGAGGCTAGGATTTTAGAAATCTGTCTCATGTATATTGGCCACATGGACAAGAGGGACCAATTCCTGGAGAAGGACATCAGGCTTGGAAGGGTGGATAGATAATTGAAGAGAAGAAGACAATGGATGAGATGCATCAACCCAGTAACTGGGGTAGAGTAGGTAGGTGTGTGGGAGTCAGTGAGTCTGGCTCAGGATAGGGCGGGATTCAGAACTATTGTGCATAGGGTTTCTATGAGTTGCACATGACTCGATGGCACATAAAAACAACAATCCATCTGTCACACTGTCATACTTGAGTGGCTTACATGTTTCGGTGATTCTGAAAACTATGCCATGCGTATTTAAAATGTCAATAAAGTATAAATCTTACCATCCAAACCTCTCAGTGATTTACACTAAACACTGAGTAGCTACATTTTAACAAGGAAGAGAAGATCTAAGACAGTTAAACAAGATTGAGAGTTATGGCTCAAGAAATTAGATAAAGTGCATATTTCCTGAAAGCCATTTCTCCATATGAAAAGGAGTTCCTCAGATACCTTTATTAAAACGTTATTGTCTTTTTTTCAAGATGTGTGCATTTAAGTGTATGTGTGTGAGTGTGTGTGTGTGTGTGTGAGAGAGAGAGACAGAGAGAGAGAGAGAGAGAAAGGACAGAGGAAAATTTCTTTTCGATCTGCCGGAGAAAGGAAAGGACAGTTTATCTGATAGCCTCTGAATAACAAGCTGTAAGGAATAGGCTTGACATTTTGAACACCCATCCATAATTCCATTATATATCTTTATTATAGCACAATGAATTACTTTATCAGCAATTTTGAATTTCCCTTTTAAAGGTGTTTCTCTATATGTGAATAACATTTTTGTTTCAAGGTCAAGAATTACAGAGTCAAATAGGGTAAATATTTTTAATCCCACATATATGTGTTACCAAATTTCCATCTGATATAATTGATAAATGCCTACTGTGTGCTACAGTTATTTCAAAGAACATTGTTGGAAGTTCTGGGTTCACATAATGTTCACTCATATTTCTAATTACTCCCTAATTCAATTCCCTTTCCTAGACCAAGGAGAGATCTGATGGTGTAGTTCATAATAAGTTACAGTCCTAACTGAAAAGGTGTGCCTCTCTAGAAGATTTAATCCACCAGTGGCTTTTTCAGAGAAAAATTGTCACTTCTATGAGATTTCAGTCTCCCAAAATCTACTACCATTGAGTAGTAGAAGGGTCATCTATGAGTTGGTTCCAAATTCATAGCAATGAATTTGAGATATTTAGCTTTCCTGAACCAAAGCCAAAATCTTGAGACATAGGCAAATTTTTTTTAATACAATTTTTTATTTTAAATTGGTTTGTTGTTGTTGTTGTTTGGTGCCATCGACTCATAGCGACCCTATGAACCAACAGCCTGAGCACTGTTCATACATAAAGTTTCCGGAGGCAAGCCATTTCGGAAGTGGATGCTGCTCCTGCTTCCAGTTAAACTGGTTTACATACAAAAAAAAAAAAAGAAAAAGAGAGAGAGACTTTTTTTTTTTTTCATTTAATTTACTTTGTTTATTTTTCATTTCAATGAACATCTACAGAGATTTTGGAATTCCATTCATTCATTGTTGCACCCTTCTCCCCGCACAAACCCCTCCCCCCTCCCCCCCCAGGGCTTTTTTTTAAGGCAAATACCTTGTTTGGGTTAGAAATACCATAGGTTTATGGTGTTAGCCTACTTATCTTTAACACAGAGTTTTTCATTTAAAACCAGTTTATTATACAATATTTAAATCAACACAAAAAGAAGGAACTTTAGTAGCTCAGTGGTTAAATTAGCCAAAATAGATGCAATTTAAGTCCACTAGTTACCATAAACTTATTAGCAGCTGTATAGGACAAACCTGTAGCACTTAGCTTCTGTAATGATCACAGTCTTGGAAAGAGTATTGGATAGTTCTCTGTCTAACAGTCTCTGTGAATTGGACTTAACTCCATGGGAAAGGAGACCAATATGACATGTGGAGCCTACAATATCTAATACATTGTTCCTGTCCTCCAGATGAAGTAATAATACATAGTTAGATGAGAGAGGGAGTTAAATAAAAAGTCTGTACCTTTTAGATGTTAAATTCTAGCTAGAGACCCATATTCCTCAATATCGTTAGATGTCACTGAGTCAGCTCCGACTCAGTGACTCTGTGTACAATAGACTGAAACATTACTCAATTCTGAGGAGAAACCAACTGTAGGTAATTACATTTGCATGACATTTTGAATAAACTTAATGTCTGAGATAATTTTTTCTCATAGTCATAAGTAATATTCAGAGTAAGAAGAGGAACTTGCTCTAAGATATTATTTCAAGTTTATTTAAAATTTCATGCAAAACTAGTTACCCACAGAAGGTTTCTTTGTAGCTAGTACTAAGTGAAAAGATTGTCCCAGAACTGTTCTTAGCAGTGGATGAATGTCCATTTCTCAAGTTCTTAGTTGTCAGATCTCAGTGGGAGAAAAGAGATGGAATGTAGATGAGAGAAATCAAATCTTCCTCAACCCTTGGAGAAAGCCACTTCAGGGTCAGGTTCAAGACCATTTCATTTGCTGCATGGCAAGTTCTCTACTTTATTGAGGTTCACCTTAGAGAAGTTTTGTAAACCCTTTCTGAGTAGTTTAAGATCATAGTTTATGGACACATTAAAATGTGATTTTTTTTAACTCTTGAGCCTTAACTATAATTTAAAAAAAGTATCATTTGTTGAAATATTAAGGTTATTAAGAAAAAAATGTGAGTTTTCATGTGCACGACCAACGCAGCCCACAGAAAATACATTTCTGTTGTTTATTTACTGTTATTTTAGTATCTATTGCTTTGCTATTGTCCATTTTTTTAAAGTTCGCCTTGCATACAAAGACAATTTCAAATGCTTTAGGTTTTCCACTGCTGTTGAATTGCTTATAATTCATGACTACCCTCTAGCCATTGAGTTTACCAAGCTGTATCTTTACAGGAGGAGAATACTCATTTTTCCTCACAAGGGCTACTGGCGGATCTGAACCATAAATCTTAGCCATCTAACGCATAACAAATTACACCACCAGTGGTTTAGAAGCTATTTTCATTATCTTCATGTTTGTATCTTAAACATAATTTCATTCTATCATTTAGTCCTGAGTATGTGTTAATAATTGTCAAGATTTGTGATACACAAATTGTTAAGCATCTTGAGAAAGTAATTTCACAGGATCACACGGCATGCTTACAGTTTGGTCAGGAAAAGATGTGTCCTCCATTGATTCCCATAAGGCAGAATACTTAAACTGGAAATGGCTTTCATTGCAGGAAAAGAAAAAGAGAGGGAGGAAAACACCAACATATTAGTCTGTTGTTTCCAGTTGTTACAGATGTAATTTAAGTAATTCTAGCCAGGACAAACTATGAAGTTTAACAACACGGCTAAAAATAAAAGTAACACCGTAAAAATATATGTTGAACTCTTTTAAAAAATAGCTGGGAGGGTGATCTAAATAAATTATTACATGGAAACATTTCTTAAATTTATAACGCTGAGAAATGACATTTATCATGGCATTTATATATCAATCATCACCTCCTTAAAAGTGTCTAAAGAGGATGTACATACATTTCAGGTTTTTTCTAAATAGTTCAGGGCTCTTCCTGAATCCCGATAATGAATATCCACCCCATTTCACACTCAACAGGCCACAAGTTGGATAATAAAAATATTTTACTTTTAGCATTTGATTTTTCTTAATTAAGATTCTTGTTTAAATATTAAAAAAAAAATCAACAAGAAACCCCACCAGGATCAGGGAGCTTTGGTGGCCTAGTGGCAAGAAGCTGCATTGCAATCCCAGAGGTACTGAGTTCGAATCCAGCAGATGCTCTGCTGGAGAAGGAGGGTCAATCTCCTCCTGTACCAGTCAGATCCGATTTGACAGTATACACACACACACACACACACACACACACACAAAATATAAAAATTAAAAATTAAAAAAAAGAATCAGGATTGTACTTGTCCTTCTTGGGATGGGTGGGTTGCTGATGTCCAACACTGCAGGCAATGCCACCAGGATGGTGGGAGCAGGATAAAAAGTAAAGGAACAAAAACAAAAAGGACACACCAAATCTTAATCTTAACTTCAACTCATTCTATAAAAATAGATCATTCCAAGATTAGATGGTTAAATGAAATTCTCGTTTTGAATATTGTCTAATCTTTTAGGATATTTAAACTATTTCATCTGCATTTTCAAAAATAGATTTAAAAACAAAATCAACAACTCATTGTCGTAAAGCATGAATCAATTAATAACTGAGGATCCATTAGATTTTTAGAGGTTGTATATCACAGATGAGAAAGGAGATTGTCCATCCTCTTGCTGCTGAGTGAATGATATTTTCAAACAGACATGAAGACACAGCCTTATGTTTAGCAATTCCTTATGAAATATGGGACCACAGCTCCTCAAATAATAGATGTTTTTGTTTTGTGCCATCAAGTCGCTTGTGACTCCTAGTGACCCTACGTACAACAGCTCTGAACTGTGCTCTATCCTGTACCAATCTCATTGTCTTTGACATGCTTACCACCATTATTATCCTAGTCACTGAGTCAATCCATCTCTTCTAGACTCTTCCCCTCCACCCTTCCAAGCATGATCTCCCCATCCAAGGACTGGTCCTTCCTTGTAAAACATACCCAAAGTATGTCAGATGAAGCTTCAAAATTCTTGCCTCCAAGGAGCAGCCTGGTTTCATCCTCTCCAGGAAGAACCTTATTGTTCTCCTAGCCATATATGGTATATTCAATACTGTTCTCCAGCACCAGAACTCAAAGGTATCAATTCTTCTTCTCTCATCCTTAGTCATGGTCCAGCTCTCTGATGCACAGCAAGTGATTGTGAAGGCCATAGACAGAATCAGGAGCACCATAGTCTCTAGATTGACATTATTGCTCTTCAGTACTCTGGAGATGTCCCTGACAGATTTTCCAATTTGTCTTTTGATTTCCTGGCTACTGGTAGAATGTTGACTGTGGAGTCAATCAAGCTGAAGCTGTTAACAATCTCAATCTCTTCACCATCTATCGTGATACTGCCTATTGAATGAGAATCTTTGTTTTCTTGATGTTGAGCTTCAGTTCATATTGAGCCTGTGGTCCTTGACCTTCTACAGCAAATGCCTCAGGTCCTCTCAGTTTTGGCAAAAAAGGCTGTGTCATCTGTATAACACAGATTGTTGATAAGTCTTCCTCCAACCCTGATGCCACATTCTTCCTCATAGAGACCAGCCTCCAAGAATATCTGTTCTGCATACAGATTGAAAAGGTACAGAGATAGGATGTATCCCTGGTTCATACTTTTAGTGATTTTTGAACCATGTAGTGTTTCCTTGCTCTATTCTGATGACTGCCTCATAGTCCAAGTATAAGTTTCACATAAGCACAAACAAGAATTCTTAGATTCCCATTCTTTTAAAGATTAGCCAGTTTGTTGTGATCCACTCAGTCAAATGCCTATGTGTTGTCAAGAAACACAGGTAGATATTCTTCTGGTAATTTCTGCTTTCAGCTAAGATCCATCAAACATGGGCTAATCTGTCCCTAGTGCCACAGCTTCTTCTAAAATCAGTGTGTACATCTGGCAGTTCTCTGTTGATGTTCTGTTGCAGTCATTTTTTTATAATTTTCAGGGGAATCTTGCTTGCATGTGATATTAATCATATATTATTAGATATTTTCCACACTCTGTCAGGTCACCTTTCTTTGGAATGGGAACAAATATGGGTCTCTTCCAGTCAGCTGGGCCAGGAAGTTGTCCTCCTGACTTTTTGTCACTTCCAGAGCAGCGTTGTTTGTTGAAATATGTCAATTGTTGAAATGTGTCAATTGATAATAGCATGAGTTCCTGGGGCCTTGTTTTTTGCCTGTTCCTTGAAAGCAGGTTGAACTTTCTCCTTCATCACCATAAGCGCTAGATCATATGTTGTTTCACAAAATTCTTCTGTGTCAGCCAGTGACTTTTGATACAGTACCTCTGAGTACTCCTTTCATTTCTTTTTTTTTCTTTTTCTTTTTTATTTCTTTCTTTATTTTTTATTTTTCTTCTTTTTCTTTTCTTTCTTCTTTTTTCTTCATTCTTTTCCTTTTATCTCCTTTTTTTCTTTTTTTTTCTTTCATTTCTTTTGATGTTTCCTGAGTCATACAACATTCTGTCCATAAAACTCTTAAGTATTCCAACTTGAGG
>NW_006400235.1:328336-330575 GCF_000299155.1 Elephantulus edwardii | reverse complement strand
ATAGAAAGAGAATTGATGTCCTTGAGCTGTGGTTCTAGAGAAGAGTGTTGAATATACCATGGACTGCTTGGCGAACAAACAGGTTTGTCCTGAAGAAGGTGAAGCTGGAATGCTCCTTGGAGTCCAGGATTCTGAAGCTTCGTCTGATGTACTTTGGGCATGTTGCAAAGAAAGACTGGTCCTTGGAGAGGTTCTTCATGTTTGGCAGAGAGGAGGGGCGGCGAAAGAGAGGAAGACTTCAATGAGATGGATCGATTCTGTGACTGGCGTGGTAGGAATAAGTGCGATTGGGATGGCTAGATTGGCACAGGATAGAACGGCGTTTAGAGCTCTTGCACATAGGGTTGCTATTAGTTGCAAGTGACTCGATGTCACACAACAACAATAATGTATAGCAGCTGAAAATACTGACATGACCTTTCTGCACATTATCTATAAAGCAGCATCTCTGCTCTTCATTACTTTTAAGAATTGTTCTTTATCAGATTCCCCCTATACAACACATATTTTGATTTCTTGGCAACTACTTTCTTGCGTGCCAATTATGGATTTAAGTAAAATGAAATTATTGACAACTTTAGTTTTTCTCAATTTATCATGATGTTGGTTACTGGGAAGTGGAGAAAGCTTTTAAAAATGTCTTTATTTTAAGGTATAATCTGTAGTGAAATCTTTGAACATTATGAATAAAACTTTAAATGTCCTTCTTTGCTTGATTATATTAAAAAGAAAAAAACATATTTCCTAAAAAAAGGTATCATGCTTCCAAAAGTAGAGAGTTGGGAAAAGAGAGGAAGATCCTTTAAATCGTGGATTGATGTAGTGTTTGCAGCAACAGATTTAAGCAGAGCAACTTTGAGGAGAAGCGTAATCGAGCAGAGTTTCTTTCTGCTGTATGCAGGGTTGTTTTATAGAATCAGATATAAGTCTCCATCACCTAACAACAACAATATCTAGTAATTTTTCTTTGACATTTCATTTTTATTTATTCACATCTGGACACCAATGTATAGGTAAGTTTCTGCTTATTGTTGTTGTGTATCATCTAGTCAGAACCAATCCTTAGCTAACTTTCCAGTGGTTTTTCAGAGGGAGTTAACTGTGCAGGAGGAGATTGCTCAGACTTCTACAGAGTAGCTGGTTCTTACCGCTGGGCCATTAGAGCTTTTGAAGGATATATTAAAGAGCAAATATGAGGCTATATATCATCATAAGACCTAAAATTTGTCATACAGTGACTTATCAATTGATTATGACTCTAGAAGATATACTGCTGGCATTTTATAATGTGCATTTTAGGTATGCCACTAGGTCATTCATGGTAGACTAATTTCAATAAAGTTTCCAGATTCATTTGGGCTAAAAAAAGAAAAGTCTGGTAATCTACTTCCAATATTTAGCCACAGGGGACATAAAGTCTTACAAATTATAATAGGATACTGTGTATTGTGAAAATGACCTCTTTAGGTTGCACTGTACTTGGAACACATAGATAGGAGTCTCAAAGACTCAGACATACCAATGACTTTAAAGATGATGCTTAATTTAGGCAATGCTTTTTTCCTTTGAGCATGAAGTCATTATGAGTTAAAACAAATTCATCCATAACTACCAACAACCATAAGATGTGTGATACCTACAATTACAGTAGAATTTTTATCTGATACATTAGTTTACATTTATAAAATATTATTTTCTTTGAATTCTGGCTACTCTCATGATAGTGGAAGGTCAAGTCTAGGTTATACATTCTCCACTCTACAAATTTTCAAGTTTCAGAAGTTAAATTTTGGTGAATAACAATTAATCCCCTGCACATCAGCACTAAAAGGACATTTTTACAAATATTTTAAAAAATGTCCTCTATCTAACCAGTGATGTCTATGAGAAAGAACGACTTCAACAGTGTATGTTATTGTTTTATAAACCAATGAGTTGCAACAGACTCATTGTTGACTCTCTAGTGTGTTTTCAAAAACATTTTAACACCAAAGAGGAGATGACCCATCTTTTTATCATGAAACAGCCAATGGATTTCCCATCATTATGGATTGAGGCTCGATGTCAAGAAGACAAAGATTCTCACCACTGGACCAATCGGCAGCATCAGGATGGATGGTGAAGAGATTGAGATTGTACACAGCTTTAGTCTGCTTGGCTCCACAGTCAACAGTCTTGGCACCAGCAGCCAGGAAATTAAAAGGCGCATTGCCATGGGAAAGTCTGCTGTTAGGGACCT
>NW_006400235.1:325221-327729 GCF_000299155.1 Elephantulus edwardii | reverse complement strand
TGACTGCTTAATGACTTAACGAACATTGCTGTTTTTGTTAGGGTGAGATAATAGCTAATTGATGTTTTGACTTGCATTATTCTAATAAATGTTGATCCTAAGCATTTTTAAATTTTTTTTTCTGAAAGTCTTCTTTGGTCAAGTGTCTATTTCATCATTTTGTTGGTTTTCTTTTTCTCATTAACGTGTTAGAACTTTCTATAATTTTTTTTTTAATTTATTATTTTTTGAGTGTGTACCATCAAATTGGATCCAACTGGTACAGGACGAGATTGCCCCTCATTCTCCAGCAAAGCTTCTGGTGGATTCGAACCGCATGCCTCTGGGATTGCAGTGCAGCTTCTTTCCACTAGGCCACCAGAGCTCCCTAAGAATTTCCCATAAATCTTAAAATTTTATTATTTGCCATATGTGTCATTGGTAAAGATTTGTCCCAAACTGTAGGTTCTGTATTTACTCTATGGAAAAGTCTATTGATGTACATTAGGAAAGGGTAGATAGTCAGTACAGAAGAAGACTCTGAATAAAATACATTGGCATAGTGACTAATGTTGACCTAGGATAGTGCAAGGTTCATGTTAGCTGTTGATAACGTCACTATGAGTTATAGCACATAATGAAAAACAAATGTTCTAGATTATCCTCTGTTAATCATACATTTTCAGTTATATTTTAATAGTCTATATATGCCATTAATTTAGAGTTCCTACTTTTGCAGTCAGGGACTTCTCCAGAGTCAAAAAGCAACAATGTCAGCCTGGAGGCTAGGGTGTGCCTGATACAAGTCATAGTCAATTACTTGCTATGTGTCAGAGAGCTGGACAATGACTAGGGATGATAGAAGGAGATTTGATGCCTTTGAACTGTGGTGCTGGAAAAGAGTGTTGAATATATTATAGACTGCCAAGAGAACAAAGAGGTTCAACCTAGAAAGGGTTAGACCAGTCTGCTCCTTGGAGGCAAGGATTCTGAAGCTTCCTCTGACATATTTTGGACATATTTCAAGGAGGAACAAGTCCTTGGAGAGGGACACCATGCTTGGAAGTGTAGAGGGACAGCGTAAGAGAGGAAAACACTCCATGAGATGGATTGATTCAGTGACAGTTTTGTTTTTCTCTTTGATGATCTCTATTTATAATTTAAGGTTTTATTCCAAGGTTCTTCATCCTCAAGATGTATGTAGTGTTGAGATATGGGCCTTGTTTCACTCTTCTAAGAATAGGTATCTACTTTTGCCAGTACTATTTTTTTAAAAGGCTCTTTGCTTCATTCAGTGGATTCCATCTATTGTTAAAAAATTGGGTGTCCATAGAAGGATGATTTATTTCTGGATTCTCACATCTATTCCATTCATCTATGTTCCTACCAACTGTAGCTGTCAATAATTTCAGTCACTTCATCATCCATAATGATGCTGCCATTCAGCCCAGGAGTGAGAATCTTTGTTTTCTTGATGTTGAGCTTCAATCCATATTGAAGGCTACAGTCCTTCACCTTCTGCAGCAAGTACATAAGATCCTCCTCAGTTTTAGCAAGCAGCTTGTGTCATCTGCATAATATAGATTGTTGATAAGTCTACCTTCATTCTTGATGCCACACTTCTCTTCATAGAGCCCAGCCTCCCAGATAATATGTTCTGCATATAGATTGAGAAGATACAGGTATAAGACACATCCTTGATGCACACCTTTCCCGGTTTTGAATCATGCAGTGTTTCCCTGCTCTGTTCTGACGACTGCCTATTGGTCCAAGCATAGGTTTCATATAAATGCAATCGAGTGTTGTGGGATTCCCAATCTTATCAGAGTCAGCCACAGTTTGTTGTGATCCACACTGTCAAATGTCTTTGCATAGACGATGAAACACAGATAGACATTCCTCTGGTACTCTCTGCTTTCAGCCAAGATCCATCTGACAGTAGCTATAATATTCCTAGTGACACAGCCTCTTCTAAATTCAGATTGCACTTCAGGCAGTTCTCTGTTGATGTGCTTGCTGTTCCAGTCATTTTTGGATAATCTTCAGCAGAATCTTGCTTGCATGTGATATCAATGATACTGTTTGATAGTTTCCACACTGTCAAATCACCTTTCTTTGGAGTGGGAACAAGTACAGATCTCTTCCAGTCACTAGGCCAGATGATTGTCCTCCAAATTTCTTGGCACAACTTGGTGAGCACATCCTGGGCAGCATCTGTTTGTTGAAATATGTCAATTGGTATTGCATAAATTCTTGGGGCCTTGTTTTTTACCAACTCTTTCAGAGCAGCTTGAATTTCTTCCTTCATTACCATTGTCTCTTGAACATAAGTTGTAATTACTGGCAATAAAAAAGTCACAAATCAAAACCACAATGAGATACCATCACTAGCACTGACAAAGTTTAACAGCACAACATGCAATAAATGTTGAAGAGGATGTAAAGAGATTAGAACTCTGATAAAACATAGGTGAGATTGTAAAATGGTATAACTGCTCTGAAAAGCAGTGTGGTATTTCCTTAAAAAGG
>NW_006400235.1:317706-323462 GCF_000299155.1 Elephantulus edwardii | reverse complement strand
GCCCTCTGTGAGGTGGATTGATTCAGTGACTGGGATAATTGGGATGAGAATGTCAGAGACAATGCGATTGGCACAGGACAGAGTGTAGTTTAGGGCTGTTGTACATAGGGTCGCTATGAGTCGCAAGCGACTCGACGGCACATAACAACAACATAAAAACATCTCATTGAATAGCATAACACAATTCCTTGCCACTAAGCCACCAGAGCTTCCTGCACAAGGTACATTGCTATCGTTGAATGACATTGAGTCAGAACAAATCATATCTGAACCTCCAATGAGTTTTCAGAGGCAGTTAATTGAATGGGAGCAGACTGCTCTTCTTTCTCTCATGGAGTGGCTGGTGAATTTGAACCACATGCCATTGTAATTTCAGACTTCTGATGTTTGTTTGTTTGTTTTAAATAAACAGTAATAAAATGAAAAGAAAATGCCTTTATTTTTTTTCTTCTAAAATAGACTTCAAGATGCTTTTACTAAGAAGTGGAAGCCTATCATCTCTAAAATGTCCTCCTAAATTATTGTTGTTATGTGCCATCAAGTTGCCTGTGACTCACAGTGACCCTATGTACAACAGCCCTAAACCCTTCTCCATCCCTTGTCAATCCCCATTACCTCAGTGACTGAATCAATTCATCTCCTTGAGGGTCTTCCTCTCCTTTGCTGCCACTCCATCCTTCTAAACATAATGTCCCTCTCCAAGGACTGATCCCACCTTGCAACATGCCCAAATTATGTCAGACAAAGCTTTAGAATCCTTGCCTCCAAGGAGCAGCCTCACCTCACCTCCTCCAGTGTGAACCTGTTCGTTCTCCTAGCAGTCCATGATATATTCAATAGCAAACTCTTTTCAATCTCTTCTATCCAAACATTCTCATTCTGTATACAATTTATGGAATGGTTTAAATATCTTTGACTTGTTGATATTGCTGCATTATTTTCTTCTTGTTATTTTTATTTCATATATCTCTCTGATAGGTGTGCAAACAGTTTACCATATTGTTTGACAGCGATCATGCATACATTTTTAATATTATAGTCATTACAATACTGAAACTAGAATAATGGAAAAAATATTTTTGAGTTACTATTCATATAATTTCACAAAGAATAGACTTAACACGTGGTAGTATTTTATAATAGTGTATTTTAAATTTTATGTGTATATCATAAGACCCTGTCTAAAGGTATAAGTTGTTTTTATTCTAGTTACTTAGAATATATGTAAAAAGATGAAAATGAACATTCAGATTATAAAATATTTTAATTTCAGCAGAGTGTTTTCTTGTGATTAAGTGACCCATAATATTTCCTGGAATTCAAGTTCTTGCATAACATTTTTCTGAAGAAGTTCACTGTAAATGTAAACAAATGAAAAACATAAGGATTAAATTTTATTTGTCACACATGTGCAACTTTTGAGAGAAAACATGTTTGGCACATATGCTATGCACTCAGAAAAACAGGATCTATGAGTAAAATATTCCAAAGTAGTTCATGAAATTCCCAAGATTCACAAAAAAATGAATTATTCAAGTTTAAAAAGACAAAGCACATACATTATTAATAATGATATTAAAACTACTCACTGGTTACTTTGAAAGCAATGTTAATAACATTTAGTCATCCTGATCTATAACATTTTTATTAAATGGTAATGTACACAAAGCTTCAAAATATTTGTCTTGAGCTTCAACTTCATCTTTCATCACCACAGGCTGTTGCTTATACATTGTTTGATTAAATTTTCCTGTGTCCGCCAATTCCTTTTGTTCCTTCAACATAAGAAATGCTGAGACAGAATCAAGACAGTGGCAGAGAAGCAAAGAGAGTCAAGAGCTGGAGGAGTGGCAAGCTACACAGAAATAGGCCTTTTAGAGAGACCAACGTGGCTGGCTCCCAGAGACCAATGCGGTGCAATGTGGACAGTAGAAATTTGAGTCAGAACTTTTATTAATAGTATTATTTTGGGAGCCACAGGAGCAGTGAGCCACAGGCCCTGGCAGAATTTGCCAGCTGAGTTCCAGCCTGAAGCTGCCTGCCAAGTGACAGTGGGAACTACCTATCCTAGCAAGCAAGTTCTTTGGGGAACAAACTGCTATCTGGCTTGATCAGGTGAGACCCCTTAACTCAGGCAATAGGGAGGTCCTGGGCCCCTTGGTGGAGTTGAGAAGCCACTTCCAGAAGGGAAAAACAGACTTTCTCCTTGGTTTTTCAGGTATATTGGGACACAGGCAACAGGGAGAGCCTGGGCTCCTTGGCAGAGGTGAGAAGTAACTTCCTGAAGGGAACAGCAAGCTTCATCTTTGGTCATTCAGGTACTTTGAGGAACAAACTCATGTCAGGACCCCGACCTTGCAGGCCTCAGGCCAAAAAGGGAGCACAAATATATAGTTGCTTCTCAGAACATTGCTGTGGACCAACATTGGCTTTTAAGAGCTGGGGGAGCTGCAAGGTTTGGTGGGTGCATCTAGCCTCAGTGGGGTGCAGCAAGTCATGGTGGAGAGCAATGAGCTGCAGCTGGGAGCAGTGAGCCACAGCAAGATCCACTTGCCAGGAGCAAGCAGGACAGTGTGAATTTGAGTGAGATACTTAGGAGGGATCACAGCTGATTGCTGAACCATTTGTGAGACCCCAACCCCTTAAGCAGCAGGGAGTGAGACAATTTGAGCTCCACTGGGGTGGCAGACCCAGTTCTCAAGGGGAAACCAAAGCTTCCTGGTTTTCCATTCAGATCTCCCATGCACCCCATTCTGACATGCATCTGTGTGCATGTCTCCTCTCCCCACCCCTGCCAACATGTGTGTCTGAATGTGCACCCACCTTATGTGCATCTGCTTGTGTGCTTGTCCAAACTTCTTCTGGAGCAGTGGCATCAGATCAAGAGCTGGCTATCACCTCTGATGTGAAAAACTACCACAGCAATGTCCTGAAAGAAGCAGGCTACCTCACTCCTCACAAAAGCCAAAAGCAAGCTATCACTCCCCAACAGTGACACAGTAGTGATGGTTTTCCTGAAGCCAGAAAGTCTGATGGAACTTTCTGACAAAGAATTCAAAAGAACAATAATATAATATTTTCAGTGGGTGAAAAACAAACTTGAAGAATTACAGGACACTGCAAGGAAAAATCAGAAGGAGCTTAAAAAAAACAATCCAGCCCAGTGATGCCCCAGAAATATTAGCGAGTCCTTCACACACCGCACAGAAACCAACCAACATGGGGCAACGTGGATATTAGGATATCAAATTAGAACATTTATGGAACAATTCACTTTGGAGCTACAGGAACACAAAGCTGCACTGTGACCTGGCCATAACCAGAAGTCACCAGCTGAGCTGCTATGGGACAGATCTGGCAGGAGAAAGGTTGGTGAATACTGGATGAGCTCTATCAAGCCCCAATAAGACCCACTGGATCTGTTGGAGTTTTTCTGTGCTCCCACCAACTACCCATGATTGGGAAGGCTGATAGGATTCTGACTGGGTTTTCTTGGGCACCAATAAATGCCTGGGAGTGCACCCAAGGGTAAGTCCACTGGTGGGAATTTATCTGAGTTCTCTTGGGCCATGCTGACTGCCCAGGAATAAGCAGACTAGTGGGAGTTTGACTGAACTTTTGTGGACAGTGCAAACCTGAAAAAGGCGAGTGAGTTGGTGGGAAATTGACTGAGTCTTCTCAGGTCCCGCTGGACCCAGGACCTTGCTTGGACAGGGACCACTGAGCGAGGGCACCTGGGTAAGTGTCATTAGGCAGGGACCACTGAGTGAAAACCATTGGGTTGGAGACAGACAGCTGAATTGTATATAGGGACCCCACTCGTGAGCACATCCAGACAGTTGAGGTCTGAGTGAGGTCCTTCAAATGGTTGATTCTTCCTTGTGGTCACCCCACCACTGTGCCTGCCCCATAACATTTGGCTCCACACTTGTGCCTACACATCCAGCCAATCAACTTGCCTTTAATCTGGAGCACCTTGATCTGCCTAACCTACAAGAGGCTGCTATCACAGGCTCTGAACTGACCTTTCCCTTGAGTCAGAAGTTCAGGGGAAAAAATAATGGGGTAGCTGCTCAATTGATTTCTAGATCATTGACTCCAGATCAAGAACATACCAATGTTTCTAAGAAAGCAAGCTATTATACATACTACAGAAGCACAAAGCAAATGTCACCCTCAAATGGTGACACAGTATCAATGCATTTTCTGAAGCCAAAAAGTCTGATGGAACTTTCTGACACAGAATTTACAAGAACAATGATTGAATATTTCCATAGGATGAAAGACAAACTTAAAGAATTACAGGATACTACAAGCAAAAACCAGGAGGAGCTAAAAAAAAAATCCAGAACAATGCAGTTAAAACAAATGAGGCATTAGTGGCACTGGAAAAACAAAAAACATGATACGAAATATGAGGTCCAATGTTTCAGATGCCGTCAACATGATGAAAGGACACATGAGCAGAGTTGAAGAGATGGAACACAAAACCAGTGATATAGAAGATAAGACTTGTCACCCCTGATCTGCTACAGCAAAAAGAAGATGCAGGAAGGAAGGGGGGGGAACCCTAAAGAATAATATGGGACATCCTCAAGAGAAATAACAGGTACATCATTGGAATACCAGAACAGGAAGAAACAAGTAAAGGCACCGAAAAAGTGGTGCCTTTTACTAGAGGAAAAATTCACAGACATAATGAAGAATGAGAGAATATGTATTCAAGAAGCTTAGAGAACACGATATAGAAGAGACCCCAAAAGAAAAACACCAAAGCATATCATATTTAAATATGCCAGATAAGATAAGGAGAGAATCCTGAAAGCAGCAAGGGAGAAACAAAGAGTAAACTATAAGGGAGAATAGATAAGATTAAGTGCTGATTTCTCAGCAGAAACCATGCAAGCAAGAAGAGAGTAGAAGCACATATATCAAATACTCAAAGAACACAATTGTCAACCAAGAATACTGTACCCAGCAAAATTATCAATCAAATATGGAGGAGAGATCAAGATATTTCAAGAAAATCAGAACCTAAGAGAGTTTGTAAAAACAAGACCAGCTTTGCAGGAGACATTCTTCACACAGAGGTATCACAGAGAACAGCATACCAAAGTAACTAGCAACAACACAAAAAACAACTCAACAAAATGATAGCAATAAACCCCCACCTTTCAATAATCACACTGAATATGAATGGTTTGAATGTACCAATGAAGAGAAGAAGAGTAGCAGATTGGATTAAAAAAAAATCCTCATAAATGAAGATAAAGAAAGAGTAAAAATAAAAGGGTGGGAAAAAATAGACCAAGCAAATGGCAACCAGAAAAAAGCAGGAGTAGCAATATTAATCTCTGATAAAATAAACGTTGATGTAAAAACCATCACAAAGGACAAGGCCACTACATAATGCTGAAAGGGTCAATAGAACAAGGGAGCAGAGCAATGATAAATATCTACGCATCAAATGGAAGACCTGCAAAATACATAAAACAAACATTAACAAAGCTGAAAAAAGAAATAAACACTACTATAGTACTTGGAGACTCCACTACACCCCTTTCAAGAAAAGATAGAACTACCAGAAAGAAACTCAACAAAGATACTGAAGAATTAAACCACACAATAAACCAACTTGATTTCATAGATATTTATAAGCTAATGCACCCCAAAAAAGCACGGTATACCTTCTTCTCCAAAGTGCATGGAATGTTCTCCAGAATAGATTACATTCTAGGTCACAAGAAAAGCATCAA